>NW_026067944.1:17770060-17814175 GCF_014885135.2 Alexandromys fortis | reverse complement strand
GACTGATATTGAGGTCTTTAATCCATTTGGACTTGAGTTTTGTGCATGGTGATAGATATGGGTCTATTTTCATTCTTCTACAGATTGTCATCCAGTTTTGCCAGCACAATTTGTTGAAGATGCTCTCTTTTTTCCGTTGTATACTTTTAGCTCCTTTATAGAAAATCAGGTGCTCATAGGTTTGTGGGTTAAAGTCCGGGTCTTCTATTCGATTCCATTGATCGACTTCTCTGTTTTTATGCCAATACCAAGCTGTTTTCAATACTGTAGCTCTGTAATAGAGTTTGAAGTCAGGGATGGTAATGCCTCCAGATGATCCTTTATTGTATAGGATTGTTTTGGTTATCCTGGGTTTTGTTTCCATATAAAGTTAATTATTGTCTTCTAAAGGTCTGTGAAGAACTTTGATGGGGATTGCATTGAATCTATAGATTGCTTTTGGTAGAATTGCCATTTTTACTATGTTGATCCTCCCAATCCAAGAGCAGGGGAGATTCTTCAATTTTCTGGTGTCCTCTTCTATTTCTTTCTTCAAAAACTTAAAGTTCTTGTCAAATAGATCTTTCAACTCTTTGGTCAGAGTTACCCCAAGATATTTTATGCTATTTGTGGCTATCGTGAAGGGTGATGCTTCTCTGATTTCTGTCTCTGCTTCCTTATCCTTAGTGTATAGGAAGGCAACTGATTTTTTGGAGTAGATCTTGTATCCTGCCACATTACTAAAGGTTTCTGTGGATAACTACTGACCTTATACAAAGCTGCATTTAGTATGTTGCTAGTCTTATTTAGTCAACCATGGAGTCACCTTGATTAGTCACCATGTTTCCTGAGCTACCCATCTACCTCACAAAACAGCACTCCCTTACCCAAAGTAAATAATGTATATGGGCCTGAGTTTAATAGAGTCCACAATAGCACATGTAAGTCACACAGGAAGCAATGGCCTTCATGAGTGCTTCTGGCCTTCACTCTTGCTGTTCCTGGCATTTTACCTTCAGCCAATATCAATGTCCTCAGGGATAGCCACTTGACAAGAGAAGAGAATACTGGGCCCGGGTTTACAAGGGAGTCTATGCTCACCTATTCTAAATTCAGTTCTTAGCAAGTGAAGTGCATCCATGAACACATGGTTGTAGCACAATTGATAAAAACCCAAAGACAGAAGTTCAGATTCAACCTGAAGATCAGAAAAACAAAACAGCCAGGTTCAAATCAGGAGCAGAAGGAGAGAGAGCATGAGCAAAGAACTCAGGACTGCGAGGGGTGCACCCACACACTGAGACAATGGGGATGTTCTATCGGGAACTCACCAAGGCCAGCTGGCCTGGGTCTGAAAAAGCCTGGGATAAAACCGGACTCGCTGAACATAGCGGACAATGAGGACTACTGAGAACTCAAGAACAATGGCAATGGGTTTTTGATCCTAGTGCACGTACTGGCTTTGTGGGAGCCTAGGCTGTTTGGATGCTCACCTTACTAGACCTGGATAAAGGTGGGTGGTCCTTGGACTTTCCACAGGGCAGGGAAACCTGATTGCTCTTTGAGCTGATGAGGCAGGGGGACTTGATCGGGGGAGGGGGATTTAATCAGGGGAGTGGGAGGGAAATGGGAGGCAGTGGCAGGGAGGAGGCAGAAATCTTCAATAAATAAATAAATTAAAAAATAAAAAAAGAACAGCCAACTGAAGCACAATTAATAAAAACTCAGGGTCAGAAATTAGGGTTAAACCTGAAGATCCAAAAAGCAAAGCGGCCAGACACTGGCTCTTACCTCAATCTCAGTCTGAAGTGGCGATCCTGCCTCTAGGAATCTCAGAATGATACTGTATCTGAGAACTGTCTCCTCCCATCTTATATTCCTCTTTAGTACTGAGATTAAAGGTGTACACCACTATTGTCAGGTTTCTGTGGTAAACTAGTGTGTTTACTGGGATAAAAGGTGTTTGTCACTACTGCGTGGTCTGTAAGACTCATCAGTATGACTGTTTTACTCTCTGAACTTCAGGCAAGCTTAATTTACTGCAATACAAATGAAATATCACTAAATGCGGTCGTGGAATCCACTATTTAAATACCATGAAGCATCCAGATTAATGTAAAGCAGAATGACCTTTTAACAGCTCAGATCCCATGTTATTTAGGTGGAAATATCCTTCAAGGTTGTGATGATAGTGTCCAGAAGGTTGTGCCTATTTAAACCATTTAAGCCAGTACTTAAGACCCGGTGGTGTTTCTGCCACAACCAGGTTTTTATTTCATGCATCGAGGAATCAAGACCTGGCTGTGAGATTCAGATCATTATCACCTCATATTCAATTGCAAAACATTGTGTTTCCTGTTTTCATGGCATTCTGCCATGTTGGTTTAGACATTTAGTTGCAATGTGAAGATTGCTGTCACTTGGGGATGCTGCAGTGACTACATTGATGGGATGTAAAATATGGCACTCTGCCAGTCTGGACATCTTATGCATCAGAATGAGTGGGCAAATAAGGCATTTACTATACTGATTCCGTGATTGATTCTTACTACATAAGAAAACCAGACTGTTGTTCTCTGTGGAAGTAAGAAAGTTGGTATGTTAGGAACATAGGAGATCCATCAGGTCATTATTAGCACAACTATTCAAAATGATTAAAGTGAACAGAAATGCAACTCAACTGAAAATGGAAAAATCATGGTCCAAAGCTTCTGGAAGTCAAGTTTGAGTCACTCTCTCAGGTAAAATATTCAAACCCGCTGAGGGAAAAGGAAATATTAAACAGGTAGTAGAAAAATTAAGTTACAGAAATATGAACTATTATCCAGCCCATTATCTAGTCACAGAAATGAGAGTTGTAATTTTTTTACTTGTTTTTTTTTATGTGCACATTTATGAGTGTTTATATTGCACATATATTGGGATTTTATTTTTTGTTAATAAGTTATCACATAAAAATATAAGTATTTACGTTATAGTAAATCAAGGAGGAAGGGTGGTTTTATTTAGAGATTAAGTACAGTTTAAGGAGATATGTACAATTCATTACTCATTTCACAAGAGTTAGACTCGAATGGTTAACTTCATCTATTAACTCGGCTACAATTTGGTGACCAGTTCTTCAGATAAGCATGGTTTAGGATATTTCTGTGGGGATATCTTTTAAGTCATGGTTTGTCCTTAAATATGTAGACTGAGTAATGTAGATTGCATTTTATAGTAACTGAATGGACCTCATTTAGTCAATTTAAATCCATCAAGGAATATTAAGGTTGTCTAAAAATGAACCAACTCTGGTAAGGAGTACATTAGGATTCTAGATGGCACTATTAGCAGGTGTTGGGGGGTCTTTGTGCTACTGCCCTGCCTTGAATATTTCATACTTGCTGGCCCTTATGGTCTCATAAATAAATTCCTTTTACTAAGTCTCCATTAACTTGGAGAATACTAATACAGTTAACAATAACAATGTTGGCCATTACACACATACACACACACACACATTGTCAATTGTTGGCTCTTTGTTTTATACATTTTTAAAAATATAATGCTCTTTTTAAAAAGATAGTATTATTTTAAAGATAAAGAACTGAAGACTTCAGTAACTAACTGAATTTCTAATGACAATGTATAAATTAAATATCAAGTTCAGAATTCATGCCCATGTCCTTCAGATAGAAATATTACTGTAGCCTTCCACAGGATATAGTTGACTTAAACTCATTATTTCTGATGTGGGTATTTTTTGTTGCCTATGAATAGGTCTTGTACCAAATGCTTATTATACATATTTTACTCTGAATCTAATAATCATTTAAAATTGAGTAAGATATGTATAATAAGCATTTGGTACAAGACCTCCGCACACCAAATATTTAATGAATGATATTAATTTTATTAAAATTTAGGTTCTTTTGCCATTATATTTGTGAATTTTATGAAAAAATACTAATTAACTAAAAATTAATTTTATGGTAAAACTCATGGTTTAAAATTCTTTCCCTTTTTAAAGAGCTTATTAATTATTCATATTGCTGGTCATGGGGCTCACATTTAGAATCCAGACAGAGAGGGTCAGGTTAGCCTGAGCTACAAAGAAATTTTTAAAAACAAAACCTATGTTTTATTGGCTGGTTTGACAACATATTGTCTGGGTATCCTGGGTTTAGGATGAGTCAGGTGGAGATAATCACTGCTGATTTTGTTCCAAGTATGAATTTATGGAGGCAGTGGTCTATGAATGCCTTTGGGTTTTTTTCTACACTCCAGTATTAATAAAATGCACTTAGGGAGGGCTTTTATCTGTAACTTCCTCAAAGACCCTTTGGAAAATGATTGATTGGCATTTGGCAGACATCTTTATTGTGCCAAAGTTTTATGGTCTTTTAGCTTTGGCATTAGGGGAAAAATTTAAACTATGCATTTGTGTACTGGTCCCAAAGGTAATAATGAGAGGGTTAAATAAAACCGGCTTTCTGAAATCAGTCACAGCCGTAAATATGCTATTGAACATATGTTGGAAGACCCTCTAAGGTTTCAGAGGATGAAGAGGGAGCTAAAGACTTTCATTAAATGCAGAATTTCTTCTATTCAAGGCCAGCGGTATTAGAAGGATGCTGGAAATGACAGGTTCAAATTCAGCAACCATGAGATGTGACTCCTACAATCCAGTCAGAAAGTTTTAATGTACAAGGCATGATAGCTCTATCAAAATTGCCATCTCACAAACAGCTGGATATGCTGCAAACAATTTTATCATTACTGGCAGGTCATCTTGTTTTAAACATTTTTTGCTTGGTAATGTGACCACTAGGTATCTTTCCACATGTCTAAACTTTAGTGGGATTTGCATTTTCTACAAACCATGAAATAAATCAACAGCATTTAATATGGCTCATCTCTTTCCTAGCCCTAATTATCATCGTAAAGTTTGCTCTTAGGGCTCAGCATCTGATTGACTTTCTTCCTAATTTGCTAGCTACTAATTTTTCACTAGCTGGAGCTGATTTCTTCTCATTTACCTGACTGCTCCAGAACAGTTCAATCTCCGAGGAGGGACACTATAAAGAAATCCCACACTAGCTCAGAATTGAGTATAACAAAGGGTTATTTATTTAGGGGTAGACACACAGATCTCAGTCCTCTGCTCAAACAGGGAATCCAGCAGCTGGAAGAGAGTGGGCATAGGCATTTATAATATAGGAGGCCACGCCCAAGTGTGCAGGTAACTTAAAGGCTACTGGCTGAAGGATTTCCAACAGCAAGTCACAATGCCTGAGAACTAACTTCAAGATGCTGTGGGACATGTGCAAGAGAGCCACAAAATATTCCTTAGATATCCTTGAGATTTTCCACTGGCATATATAAGTGTCTAAAATAGTGCTCATCCATTCTAGCCAGTTTTGATTAATGATTGGATATGAATGGACCAGAAGGCAATACAGATTTTGGTTAAAATCTGACTTTTTTTGAACAACACAGACAAAACAGATGGAGATATTCGGGCAAAATTGTTGCAAGAAAATGCTGCTCTTCCTGATCACTTCACCAAGTGAATTTTAGATTTTTTTTAAAAAGTGATTTTAATGCTTATCCTTTCTAAAATGCAGTCAGAATGTGTGTGGGGGTGGGTGGGTGGGTGTGTATGTGTGTGTGCATATATGGAAGCTAAAGAGCAACACAGATGTTTCACTTGCTCACTATCTGTTATCTTTATTGAGAGATGGTGTGTTACTGAGCTTGGAACTCAGCAATCAGATAAACTAGATGACTGACCAGCAAGCACCAACATTCCCCCCCATCTTCACCTTCCCAGTGCCAGGATCATAGGCAAGGACTGCTATACTTTCACTTTTGTATGAATACATGGAATCTGAGCTCAGATTCTCATTCTTTCACGGCAGGAAGCTTGTCAATTGAGTCTTTCCCATTTCACCCCCCCCCATTAGACACGCAGTTGCCATTGCACTTACACTAAGAAGAGAGATCCTGGGGCTAGAAAGATGGCTATGCAGTTAGAAGGGAATATTACTCTTGCAGAAGACCCAAGTTTGGTTTCAAAAACCAAACATCTTCCTCTAATTCAGCTGCAGAGGTACTCAATATTACTGGCCTCTTTGGGGCACCATATTCATATGCACAAAACCTCCTCCATGGTTGTTCCCAGTCTGATCCTACAACTATGTAATTCCAACATCATTCGACATATTTAGCGTCTTTGATACACTTCAGATTTTTCCACAAAAGTGCTTATAATTTCAGATTACTTGCCATAGAGAACAAAATGACGTGCTTTTGGATCAAAGAGAAGATGAGACAATGCATGACATAGGGACATGAAAGGCAACATAGAACTAATACCTGGTTTGCCATGCTTGAGGGCTGACCCAAGCTCCAAGTCCTCAAAGAGAGCTTCAAAGATCACAACTTCAAAGCACCTGAATCTCAGTGCTGAGCGCTCTGTCTGGCATCATCCAGCAGGTTTTTTGAAAGGATTGAGTTCTGTCTGAGTTGTGATAAGACTTCATGAAGATTTATGTGTTTCCTGAGGCTTATGATTTGTATACTTCCTTCATCTCTGCCTTCATTGGTTGTTATATCTCAGCTGTTGTTGTATGCATTCAAAGGATCATGAGCTATATATTTTCCTGTTATAGACTGCTTGAATACTTTCAAATCTAGGAAGTACATTGCAATCCTGAAAGGTTCTTAGGAAGACATAGACAATAGAAGAAGAAAGTTATAGTATATATGCACTGGAAGTTTATTTCAACGAGTGCCGGGCAAACAACACAGTTTAATGTTAAGAATAGCTGGGTGACAGGATTTGATTCTGTTCTACTGTAATATACTTAAGTGACTGAAGTGGAATTAGGAATGAAAAGAAGGGAATTGAGCAGTTATGCAGTCCTACATCTGTCAGGAACAGAAGGGGAGAAAACAAACAGGTGAAGATTGATTTAAAAAAAGAACCTGAATGTTAAAACCATTGGCATTATTTCTCTAAGAATTTTATATTCTGTGTATCTCAAGAGTGACATTTCCTCAGATACCTTTGTGCTGATCTAAAGTAAATCGTTTAATTGAGCATCTTCGATGATTAAATATTATTGTACATATCATATATGTGAATGGCCCATGTAAAAATTGTTCCATTGGTTAGAAGCTAATTTAATTTAATCTTCTCACCACAAACCAACGAGGCTGTTCCTGATATATGGTGAGTTGGCATTCAGCAAGGTAGCTCCTTTTGAAAAGGTTGTCTTGGGGTGAAGGCTTCAGGGCACAGGGCAATGGAAGCTCCAGTGCTCTTCTGCCCACAACTGTTCCATACTCATAATTTAAGGGGGGGGGGTGAGTGTTAAATAAAGGTATGTTTTTTTTTTCTTGCAAACACACAAAATTATAATCCTTGGGAGAAATGCTAACCTATAGAGTGACAGTATTAGTACTTGTGTGAAACTTTACTGTTTACGAACAGAATTAATACAAAACTGTTTGTTTTAGCTGGAAATCCTTCCTTTGTAATTTCTACTGTATATCTTCATCACCTATAAGTGTGACTATGTGAAGTTCACTGTCAATCACCACTCCAAACTCTCTGTCCCTTTGTTTCAAAGCTCTGAATGTCTCAAACAGAAAGCAATCTTGAATGCCTTACAAATAGTATAATAGTACATGGAGCTCTGAACACAGAGGAAGAAAATTAAATTTCTATTTTATTTCTAAGCTTCGTATTTCTGTTGTGCTACTAGGCAATGATATCACGGTTACAGAATGCTTCCACTGTAGGAGAACTGAGACCACAGCATGCTGTCGAAAGTGATTTATGATCTTCCAATGCTTATGCAATGTCAGGTTTCAGTTTGGGATCACACTATTATAACGTGTCAAACAATTTAAAAAAGACTCTAACAGTTGACTACACCTGTTTCCACTTTGCAGATCCTTTCAAGTTCATGGCACTTTGATGGAAAAGGAAATATTTAACTCATGTCTTTCTCTTTCAATATAAGACTGAAATTTTTTGTCTTATTGTTATTTTCTGTGTGACATATTAACATTTGCAGGGTCGTAAGTCATTAAAATTGGCAATTTTCTTTTATTAGATCATTTGTAAAGGGAGTTTTCAGAGTTTATTTGGATTATTTCCAAGTAAACCCAAATGTGGAAAAACTAAATTATATTACCTTATTCTAATGAATCAAATCTTTTAACACTTAATTAAAGTACTTTGGGTACAGATTTTTAAATCTAGCATACAGCTACATGTATATTTAAGCTCCTTTTTTTTTGAGATAGAACAACTCTGTAGCTCAGCTTTTCTGGAACTCATTTTGTAGCCCAGGCTACACTTGAACTCAAAGCAGTCTTCCTGGCTCAGCCTCCCAATTGCTGGGATTATTGTTCTGAGTCATCACATCGGTACAAGCTTTGTTTACATTTGTTATTTTTAATGAGAAAGCTAAAGGCATACCACAGTTACAATATCATTTTTATTTGGCATTTTAATTGATCTAATTACTTTGTACCTTTAAACAGAATGTCACATTCTGTTATGTTGAAACTTCCACATGGACTAATTTTCATTAGAGCTGACTCTCAGTGATACGTTGTTCAGACTCCCGTCTACGCTCCATGCGCTAGAACCCAGTTCGCAAGCTTAGGGCAAGGGCCTGGAGGTTGAGAATATACACAGAGAGACAGACCAACACACAGACCTTCCAAAACTGGTACCAAAAAGCCCCTTCTTTAATAGTAGCATGGAGGCTTAAATACCCTGCAGTCAATGGCCAACAGGTGAAAATCCCATCCTCTGATCCTCTAGGCAAAGCACAGCTTTTAGCAACTTCAATTAGAAGACTGTAGACAGGGAAGAGCAGCTGAAGGCCAGGACTTAATTGGTCCCAACATTGTTCTTTATTATTTTCATTGTCCCCTGTACATGAATTGGGTAAACTTTAGATTTCATCCATAAGGATTTATGGTCCCAAAATTAAACTGTAAAAATAATAAAAATATTGGTATTTCTAAGAAAAAACTAGGATGTTTTAAGCAGATTAGAATAGTTTGGGTTTGAAGACACTACTCAGTAGGTAAAATGCTAACTGTACAACCGGGACGACGTGAATTGGGATATCTAGAATGCATGTATAAGCCAGGCATGACCAAGCACACTGTAATGCTACCAATGAAAGGAATGGGCAGGTGGAGCCCAATGATGTGCTGGGCGGTCAGTTCAGCTGAAACAGTACACGGTTCAGTAAAAGACCCTGCCACAAAAAGTAAGATGGAGAACAATAAAGAAAGACACCAGACATTAACCTCTGGTCTCTTCCTCTCTTCAACACACACACACACACACACACACACAATTTCATAGTACACAACTATAACAAGACTTTGTTAGAGAAAAATAGCTTGCAAATGCTCTGGTTTTGTAAGGCACCTTAAGAAATTATCTTTTGTAATTCATTATAAAATTTATACGGGATTTAACAGTGTTCAAATAAATTATAAAGCAAATATCAAAATAATTCCCATACAGTTAAGAAAACCCTGTCATACAAATCAATGGTACGTGTGCAATTAGGATTACCAAAGGCATTATTATAATGCAGTTTTCTAAAATTGTGATACAGCATGCTACTTAGGTGACTTTACAAATAAAGATAATTGACCCCAATAAGGCCAATAAAAGGAGAAAAGAAAAATGTGTTTGAGAATTCTCACTAGAATGAGTATGACATTAAGGCAGATGGAGCAGGCAGACACTCATTAGGGAAGACTTCTGGACTGGTTTTGTGAGCTTTGTCTATTGTTACAGATAATATTCGTTATGGATGAAATCTGCAGGCACAAGCTGTGGTTGCTGTACTTCATAAAGACATGTAAAGAACCAAGAGGGGGATGATGTCTGAAGAAATTTGTCTTGGCATTTATGGAAAATGAGGCAGCCTTTAAAACTGTAGTGTGTTTCTAGTAATAATTATCCTTGTGACCCAAGCAACTGAGTTTGGTGGAAGAACCAAAACCAGTAAAGCAAGAAGAATACCCTCCCCCCACAATCTCAACAATGATAGTCTCACTGTATAGTAGTCAGTAGCAAAGATAATAGTGATATCTGCACTGTGCTTTTTTGAGGGTTGAATATCAGCTTACAGAGACACCAAACACATTGCCAGGTCAACCAAAAGAGAGGAGAAAGCCTCTCAGAACTCTGAAGATGCTCACTAAAATGTTTAACTGCATAATTGCATTGTTTTTACACTGCCTCATTTTCTTAAATCTCTTCAGTGTTGTAATCACTCATTTCTCTTTGAGTCAGTGCCCCAATGGAGTAGCTCCACAGGACATGCATGTGAGCTCATGGAATACTGATGTAAAACATTTAGCACCAGCTCTATATTTTGCTTTTTCTTCTAGCAATTTTGGATTAGAGGTTACATGAAAGACCCTTTCTAAAAGTATAAGGTGGATACAGATTGATAATCTAATACCAAATGGTCAGCCCTGAAAATATACATTTGAGTAGCACAGGGAATGAACTGGCTTCATTTATGCATTTTGGAAGATGTATGCATGTAAAAACAGTTAATGAAAGAGAGTCATGGATTTGAAAGAGGGCGAGGAGAAGTATATGGTAGAGTTTGTAGGGAGGAAGGGGAAGAGGGACATGATGCGATCATATTTTTTAAAAAAGCAATAAGGTGGAATATGGAAGAAGACAAAAGATGTTGACCTCCAGCCTCCACAGTCACAAACTCTAGGGATCACCCCATCAACAACCTTCTTTCTACCTTGGCAGATATCATGTGTCTAAAATAACTTTAATGCTAGGATTCCCTACCTTGACTCAGGTTTAAATGCTGATTTAACTTTCCATTCAGAATTTCCAAACTTCAATACATTCTCTTGGTGAGTACTATAACATGTGAGAATATGCATACACACGTATGTACATACACATACAAATATACACACACAAACACACAAAACACACATACACACAACACAATCGCATACACAGCACACACGCACACACACAGCACACCGACATACACAGCACACACATTCATGCAGATGTTTCCTATTTCACTAAGCAGCTGACTGGGATGAAATACAATGTAGAAAATATCTGCAAAAATCAAGAAAAGACTAAGTCATCTCCCTGAAATTTAATTGTTATTTTTATAAATTTCGGTATTGTAAGTCTAGTATGATGAACTGTACGATGTTAGTGCACAATATTGTTTTAAAGTTAGTTGCTGGTTGTAGCTAATAAGTTGGTGCAGTCAATAAAGTGCCTGCTACAGCAAGCAAGAGGGATTTGGTTTGGCTCCTGAGCACTGACAAGAACAGCAAGACATGGCAATTCTTTCTTGAAACCCATTGTTGGGAGTGGGTGGGTAAAGATAAGAAGATCCTAAAGCTCCTGGCTAGACAGCCTATCTGAATTGATGAACTTCAAGTTCAGTCAGGGATCCACTGCAAAATATAAGGATGGGACATGATTAAGGAAAGGCACTGAAGTCAACTTCTGTACAGTGTATTTCCATTTATGTGAGGTTCTTATGGCAATGAAATGTATTTAACATTGCTTATGCTAAGATGTTGTTTCTCAGTATGAAGCTGCTGAACACATATGTGTTCACACACATATACTTAAGTTTCAGTGACCTTCAGGTTAAATTATTATAGAGATAATATGCCTTCTGAATGAGAAATCACTCTGCACACTTAGAGATTTATAAAGGAAATATCTTTAATAGTGCTTGCCTTGTTCTAGCTAATGCTCAAAGAGGAGCTGGTCTGAATAGAAGATTTTACCAGCTTATATATTTCTTAGGCTTATGCATTTCATGTATGTTGGCCCCAGGTTACACTTTGAGGAAATCTGGCTATTTGGGCAGATGGGTTATTGACACAGCAAGGATATTGGCAGAATTATTTCTTAAGGGAAGTGTTATTCTTTTCAAGTAGTTGTTATCTCGGGTCATTTTGTGCATTTGAAAGAATTATACTTTTCTCAAAAAGAGAACTGGGTGATTTATTGCATGCCAGGACTTAGCATAGAGTGTAGCCCTGCACTACTATCCCCTTCAGCTTCCCATTGGAGGCATGACTTTTAGGGATGGGCCTAATGGCTGATAATAAACTATGTTTAATCTCGGACAGGCCTCTTTAGCATGTTACTTACATTGGGGTATTTTGGATACAGCTCATACTTAACTAAATACTACTTTGTGGGACTTAGTGTATCCTGAGCAAATCTATTAGTAAATGCTCTATAATATCAATTCTATTGCCTTAGTGTTTATTCTATGTCGAAGTCACATTGGTGGTCTCTTACTATGCTCATCTGTTGTACTGTACACAGGCCACATAAGATGATCTTCATTATTTATGATAAAATACTTGTATGCTAATTGTTTCTCAGTTAATAAGTATGCCTTTAAATAAAACCTCAATGAATCTATGTTTTTTTTTTTTTTGCTTCTATTTTTTTTCTCAAGTGTTTGTACAGGAACAGAAAGTCTGACTGATATAGTGCCTGAGTAAAAAAACAAACAAATAAACAAACACCAAACCAACCAACCAAACACAATTTTTACTGCCAGGGGCTGTGGTATGTTTGTACTTTACTTGGTGTCACTGGTATGGATATAAAATAGTAAAGATCAATAGCATCTAGTAGACTAAAATTGAAAGGAAGGAGTAAT
The DNA here is from genome assembly GCF_014885135.2 of Alexandromys fortis. Classification (NCBI taxonomy): domain Eukaryota; kingdom Metazoa; phylum Chordata; class Mammalia; order Rodentia; family Cricetidae; genus Alexandromys; species Alexandromys fortis. The sequence continues at coordinate 17,801,474 of NW_026067944.1, read as the reverse complement.
ATAAAGAGGAAATTAAAAACAATCAAGTTGAGATACAGAAACATATTTGTGAATTAATGACAGGGATGACGAGGACAATGGGATGTTGGCAAAAATGAGCAAATGAGATGGCAGGGGAGAAAATTAAGACAAAATAGGAGAAGTAAGTGCAGAAGAGAACAGGCATGGTCAAGAATGCGAATAAGGCAGCAGAATTTTTGATTAAAAATTCCATTTGATAAACAACGAATTAAATAGTTAAGTAAGTTCCATAAACAGTCACATTCACTTTTTATGACCTCTCTAGGCGTTAGATGCTGTTACTAATCCTAGCAATAGTAGAGAGAGTGCCTGAACTGGCCTTCTCCTGTAATCATATTGGTGACTACTCAGTTGTCTGTCATCATCGAACCATCACCCAGTAACTAATGGAAGCAGATTCAGAGAACCACTGCTAAGTACTGGGTCAAGCTTCTGGAGTCTAGGTGGAGAGAGGGAGGAGGGATTGTATGAGCAAGGTGTGAAGCAAGATGATGATGGGGACACCCACAGCTGACCCGAGCTAGTGGGAGCTCATGGACTCCAAACAGACAGCTGGGGAACCTGCATGGGACCAAAGTAGGCCCTCTGCATGTGGGTGACATTTGTGTGACTTGGTTTGCCTGTGGGAACACTGGCAGTAGGACCGGATTTATCCCTGGTGCATGAACTGACTTTTTGGAGCCCATTCCTTTTGAAGGGATACCTTGCTCAACTTAGATGTAGAGAAGAGGGACTTAGTCATGCCTCAATTGGATGTGCCAGCCTTAATTGATTCCCTGTGGGAGGCCTTATTCTCTCTGAAGTGGGGGTGTGTTGGGGGTGGGGAGAAGGTTGAGTGAACTGAAGGAAGGAAAGGAGCGGACACTATGGTTGGTATGTAAAATGAATAAAAGAGAAGAAAAGATGGAGGATAAAGGAAAAGAAGGACTCAGAGGTTATTTTTTTATTTTTTTTTAATTTATTTATTTTTTATGGAAAAATTTCACCTTCTTCCCTCCTCCCACTTCCCTCTCCTCCCCCCAACCCCCTACCACTCCCTCTTCAGTCCAAGGAGCAGTCAGGGTTCCCTACCCTATAGAAAGTCCTAGGTCCTCCCTGTTTCCCCCAGGTCCAGGAAGGTGAGCATCCAAACAGACTAGGCTCCCACAAAGCTCATCCATGCAGTAGAATCAAAACCCAGCGCCATTGTCCTTGGTTTCTCCGCCAGCCTCCACTGTCAGCCACAGTCAGAGAGTCCTGTTTGATCACATGCTCCATCAGTTCCAGTCCAACTGGCCTTGGTGATCTCCCATTAGATCAGTGGGTGGACGCACCCCTCGCGGTCCTGACTTTCTAGCTCATGTTTCAGAGAAGGTTATTAAATGTATCGCTCACACAATCATTACGTGTTGAAATATGAGCAGCGACAGGGCTGCGTCCCCAACACCCTGGCCGCTTGGCTAGCTCATGCCCGAAATAACAACACACAAACTGTATTCATTTAGGAACTGCTTGGCCCATGAACTCTAACCCTTACAGGCTAATTCTCGCACCTGGACTAGCCCATTTCTAATGATGTGTGTCAGCACCCCAAGGTGCGCTTACCGGGAAGATTCTAGCCTCCGTCCATCCTGTCCGGGAGCAGAGCAGAGTCTGACCTCACTTCCTCTTCCGCCCAGAATTCTATTCTGTTTCCTCCTCCCATCTATCAGGGCCAAGGAGTTCCTTTATTGCTTAACCAATGAAATCAACAGATTGATATATGACACTCCCATATCAATTACGTATGTTATTTCTGGGTGCTTCAAATGCAGATACACACATAAAGTATAAAATCTTACTCCATGCTTTTTGGTAATAGAATTTTCTGACTCTTACCTTCAAATAAGCAGATCAGTCCTTGCTCCTGTTGTAAAGGGCAAATGAAAAAGGATTCTGGTGTAGATCAGATCTCAGCTTCCTGTATGGCTGGTTACAGGCCATGGGCAGCTGGGTTTTATAAGTTTTCATGTACCCTTGAACCTTTGTTTTTGAAGCATGTAGAATGACAATGATTATTCTGGCCATATAGTATCAGTAGCTACATATAGCAAGATCAGCATTAGTTTTACCTCCTACTATGGGCAGAATAATACGTATTTGGAATGTAAGTATAAATAATTGAGTTAATTTAATAACAGCAGACTTTTCCCAATGTGTTCAGAGTCACAGGGTTTCAGTCAGTCTGTCTATCTGTCTCTCTTCCTTTCTTTCCTTCTTCCTTTCTTTCTTCCTTCCTTCCTTCCTTTCTTTCTCCTTTCCTTCTTTCTCTCTTCTTTTCTAAACAAACCATTTGGACTATATTTTCTAAACAAATGAAAGGTTGGAATCAGAAACACATGGCTTTGGATGTATGGAAGCCAATATAGAATAGATATTTTTGAGGGCAAAATGTTGAAATTTTTGAAATAGTTTAATGCTTAATGATAATTACTTAAAATCTAGTACATATGGTAAGCATCATACGTACCCAAATATTTTTTTCCATTCTACTCTTGCCCTTTGTAATTCTCAAAACGTGTGGGGCTAAGGTGAGAATTACCTAAGTGTCTGGACACCACTCTTTCTTTAGAGGGAATGAATGGTCTGAACTGGGGAGCATTTTTGTAGGCTTGTGTGCTTGTGAGTCACCCTGGGCTTTTTCCATGGCTCAGCCACAGCATGGATGAAGGGTGATGATATTTACAAATTACTGTTTCCTTCTCTGTGAAGTCGCAGGCCTGAGGCTTAAGCATCTTCAGGAAGACAGCGCAACAGCTGCTGCAGTGTTGAACCATAGAATCAGACAGGCAGATATAAAGGCAGGAAAGATAGAGGCAGATGGCCAGAGGGGCTCAATGAGCATCCTTTTGCCCTTCATGGCAGGAGCTCTGAGGCTCAGTCCCTGGCAAGTTCTTTCTAATACCTTAATTAATTAATTTTTAAAAAACAATCTTTTCTCATTTTACATATCAATCCCAGTTCCCATCTCTCCCCTCCTCCTGCTCCCCCTACCTTCCCTCCACCCCCATCTACTCCTCAGCTCAGAGACAATAAAGCTTCCCATGTGGAATCAACAAAATCTACTACATCACGTTGAGGCTGGTCCAAGTCCCACCCCCCAACCCACTTGTATCTAGTCTGAGCGAGGAATCCCTGCTCTTTTAATTCTGTCTTTCGACCAAATATTTCACAATGGGTGGACGTCCAGAAGAACTTTTCCTGTAGAACTCTACTCTGACTTTAGCCAAAAACTGATTGGAGTTATTAAAACTGAAGTGGCACCTTCTAGAAGTTTTAACTGCTATTTTGAAGGCAGAAGCTAGATCATGTATTAAATTGGCTTCGTTGGTTTTCTTCTCAAAGTTGTTTTTGAAATCCCACCTAGGCAAGTCATTGACATCCTAATTTGACAAAACAACTGTGCTGCACTAGACCAAACAAGTTAAAGAGGAAACTGTGGGGAGATCCCATCTCTGGGCATCATGTATATCTCTGAGTTTGCTAGTAGTTAAAATTTTAAGAGTTATTTGACAGTCTTCATTGTTCTTATTTATCACAGCTGTTAGTTCTTAATCGATTGCACAGTTTTCTATTTAAACATGCAGTGCTGAAGTTTTCAAATAATTTAATGAAAAAGTGAGAAAATTAATAAATTGCTTGAATAAGATAGTGCTAATGTTTTTAAATTATGGCATGCTTAAAGATCCAGTATAAAATTTGTCTCTGTTAATTTCTACTCTGCATAAGGTCTTATTCTAATTGAATTCAAAAACCCATATATTTTATACTTTGTGGTATCATTTGCACATAACAATATAATAAAACCTTATGTGCTATATGATCAGATTTGCATAATTCTATTTGAACAAGAACATCAGTGTAAATTCAATTTTCTCTGGGAATAAAACTTTGTTATATATTATTTATAAACATTAAAATAATAAGATCATTGAGAAGATTTTCTATTGTCAAAAAAATACTTATGAATGGGAACCAACCCACCTATTTTCTTTTCATTCCTCCTTGGTTCTTTCTCAGGCCCCCTCTCAGGTCATGTGTGTGTGTGTTTGTGTTTGCGTGTATGTGTGTGTGTGATGTTTTTTGTGCGACCTGTGGATAGCACATATCAGTGTTGAGTATATTCATCAATTTCTTTCACCTTTCATTTTTGTAGAGTGCTTTAAAAATATATTCTTTGATATTTCAGGCAGTATATCTTTATCCTATCCTTTCATTCCTTCAAATTTCTTCCAGATTCTCCCCTCCTCCCTACCCACCCACCTTTATTATTCTTTCTATTAAAAAAAAAAGAAGAAGAAAGAAAGTCACTAAAAAACCATGGAACCCTAGACAGAGAAAAATCCCAGCATGAATTGAGGAGAAGTGAACACCAAGTTCCACCCTGATCCCCGAGCTATTTTTGAATGATAGCTGTTGGGAGAGAAAAGTTAGTTTATATCATTAAAGTGAAACTGGGTTTCTCGGTTACATTCCAGGGCAGAACCATGCTCAGGAGAAGATGGCCAGCCCAAATTGAATTTTATTTTAGATGCAGGATCTCTCAATGAATCTGTACCCAGGCAGCATGTCCTTCCAACCACATTCACTAGTCACTGTCTCTGCAGTATCTGTGTTAAAGAGCACATCGCAATCATCAATTTACACTCAGGCTAGAGATCTGAATGCTAGTCCTCATCACTGGGCAACAAATGCCTTAAACACTGAACCATCTGTCCACCACCCTTTCTTCATTCTATTCTTTATGTTTTATCTTTTGATCCCTTCCTCATTTCCCTTTGGGAATGTAAAGCTATTACCAGTTGTCTCAGCTGCTACTTGGCATTCGATCCTGATCTTTGACCTGCTAGAAGAATTTCTAGACCCCACTCTCCCCTGGTTTCCCAAGTAGTTTACAGTTACAGCGGGGCACTCACAAGCCACACTTCCCAATGCTCTTTCACCAGAGTGCATCTCACTGACAGCAATAGGAGCAGTCAGTCCTTGAATCAGTATGGGTCTCACAAGGAAAACTGTGGCACCAGAACAAGTGACACACAGCCAGCCTCTGTACGCAGCAGACTCTCAAGACCAATTGAAAATTTAAATCAGCTCATCTAAGGCATTCTTCCAGAGCAGACATGCTCCAAATCCACAATCCAGAAAATTTCAAACCTCACAGTGTTTCTTTCAGTGCATGCAGTCATAAATTAGTTATTTTTCCCTAACATAAATAATGAAATGGACATTTTAGTACAATGAGTGCAAAAGTTTCAACTTGTTAGATTTAGGCTGATAGTAGCTTTCACATGTGTAATTTATTAATGACTTGCTTTCATTTAATCTAGTGTCAGTGTGTGTGTGTGTGTGCATATGTATACAAACAGTTGAGGCAGGAAATCAAGTTTTAAAAGCCTCTACATAGGATTGAATGGTAAAATGACAAGCAACCTGCCTCTGAGATCTGTATTAACAGACATTTTGTAAGATGGCAAAGTTAACTCGCCCCTCGAGCTAGAATGTAAATGACTTGAGCTTTATGGTCTTTTAATGTGGGACCCTCCAGCCTAGAAATGAGACAGATTTTCCACCCTCTGACTTAAATCTGCTCAGCAGGGTAGGTTCCCACTATCCACAGAGCAGCTGTTAGAAGCAAGAGAAACAGTGTACAGCAATAAAATTGATTGCTTCAACCAACCCTGTTCCACAGCCCCCAAACAGCTCGACTTTTTGTTGGGTCTCTTAACACCTGCTCCCCAAAGCACTAAGTCTTATCTCCAATTGGTCTAAATACAAATTCCAAAAAGAGAGGGGTTGGCCAGAAAGACTGTAAGTTGTTTCGAAGTGAATTGAGAGGAATGCAGAGCCTGCGATTGCAGACTTTGGGAAGATAGCAGCAAAGGTCTGCCAAGGCTGGGGTATTATTGTGATTAAGGTCTTAGTGCTAAATCAAGACATGGCAGTCCACATCCCTAAATCATTCCCACGGAGACACTGGGGAGAAGGACAGAGCACATTAAGTGAATTTCCAGCAAAATTGAGCCACTCGAATTCCTCCCAGTCTTCCTGGAAGCCTTGCTGTTTAGAGAAGTGACACCTACTTGCTATTTCCTCTTGGATTCCTGCAGATCAGCTGTCAGCTCTTTGAAATGTCTCCTCACAGTAGAAGGCAGGAGCTGGTATTGTCATAACCGCTAGCACAAGGGAAGCAGTTCAGCCTCAGGTGTCAAGGGTGATTGCCGTGATGGTGAAATAGTTAATCTTAATTTTTAAATGTCATAATACTTCATTTTAGCAATTAATACCTGCCAGTCTGTCTCCAAACTTAAATTTCAGTTCCATTTTACCTTGTTCTAACACTGAAGTAATAATCACAGTGATCTTTCTTAATTAAATGAACTGAATATGGGGGTCTCTTTACAACAGTCTTTGCTATATCTTGTTTGTGATATGTACAGCTTTTGTTTGTACATACCTTTTAGTCAATATTTTGTTTGCTTTGTGTTCTAGCCATAAAACAAAACTAGGAAAGTTAACTAAATGTAGCCACCATCTACGACTTTTAAAGTATTTTACATATAACTTTGATATCTTTTCCCGGGCACTGCATTTCATGAAATGTAGTCTTGAGGTATTTTTATTTAAGGAAAAGCATATCCTAAAATTAGAATTAGAAAATTTATTCATGGAAATACACCATTAGACAATACACAGACTCTGGTAAACCCTAGCAATAACAATGGAATAATTTATGTAAGAAAACATACCTATTGTAGGATGGAATTGTGGTGTATTTCTCCTCTGAGAATTACCTATCCTAATGCATTAAAATAATTTTGACACCCTTGGAAAACCTAAAACAAGAAAGGATGAGTGCAGTCGGATAGAAAAAAAAGTGCCAGATTTGACCAGTGCTGTTAATATTACTCTTAGGGTGTTCGGTTTGGGAGTTCCTTGCACATAACAGTGGGATTCCTGAGCAGACTTTCGACCATTGACAGAGTTATGTCACTCCAGGGCTCTTGAGTTTGGGAAGCCATTGTTTACCATAGATTCCTTACTTAATAGTTAACTCAGCAGGTTTGCTTGCTGGAGAGAGTTTTCCCACTAGCTTAGATTGAACTGCCTGTCATAAAAGGTAAATATGCTGATATATTCAAATGTGGTGTTTAAAAATATCATATCATTTTCTGTACATTCACAATAAAATATTTAAATGTTTTTTTTTTTTTTTTTTTTTTTTGTAGATCATTGGTACCAAAACTGCTTAATATCAGAACAAAGGTTATTCAGAGGGATGAGAGTAAAATATATTTTGTGTGAATGAATGAAGTATTAATTATTTGATTTCTGGGAATAGAGGTTCTGACATAGAATGCTCACACTAAAAAACAATGAGATGGGATATGTGGATTTGACTGACTCAGGTTTATCTTAACAAGGGCATACTAGATGTGCTTATTCTAATTTCTTGATTCAGTGAGAAAGAAATCAAAGTTTAAAGTAATCTTCAGTAAAGACAGCAGAAAACTGAACTTTGTGGCGAGAAGTGAGTTGGTTAGAACCAAAGAGTTCTGCATTTTCCCAAACGTTTCCAGAATCTATCACATGTCAGGCTGTGTTTGCTTCTGAACATCAAAGGTGTGGTTTCTTTGTTGAGAAGGGAGATGGAAACAATCTGAAACAGTGATTTGTCTCTGCATAATGAGTTATTCCTAAACGTGGAGTTTAAAACAGCAAGTATTTATTATCTCCATTTCTTCAGACCAGAATTTCTAGATGGTCCTGGCTGGGGCTCAAGTCGTGAGTAGGGCTACTGTCATTTGAAAACTTGACCAAGGCTGCAGGACCCACTTCTGCAATGGCTTCTTCCACTGTTGTTGGCTTCAGGCCAGATGCTTTTGGCAAGAGGCCTTGTTCCCAGTCACATGGCCCCCTGCAGAGAGCTGCTGGAGAGTCCTCATGGCAGGGCATCAAGTTTCCACCAAAGTGAGTGATGCAGTAAGTTCGAAAGTGACAATTGCAAGCCTTCAATGAGCTAATCTTAAGATTTACACACATTCAATCCTTATTGTGAATTTCACGGATGCAAGTTACAGAATCCAAGTTTATTGCTAAAGAGAGGGGGTGTGACCAGATCTGAGAAGAATTATATTTAATAACTTGTGAATATTCAAAATTACCCATCTTTTGCTTTCCTTTCTCTTAAAAGTGCTGTATACTAGATTCTGCTCCAACCCAATATATTTGCTTTGGCCTTCTGGTCTTTAGCCATTGTTCCCCAAACCGAAACACACTGCTAGTTTCAAACTCACAGAGAAAGAGCAAATTTCTTGACATCCTATTTAAGGGGAAAAACCTCTACTGAAATAATAAGATGTCAAAAAAATCTGAATTTTAAAAAAACATATGAAGTAACATATATGATTAATTGAAATGGCAGATTATATAAAGAATATGAGTCCTCAGAGAATGTATAGTTTCTATAAAAGAAAAATCTGTTATATATGTTATTTCTATAGAACATAGAAACAAAATTACAGTTAAATTTCTTTATAGTTATTTGATAAATTGTATTTTAGGCTTAAAACTGTTATTGGAGTATAATTGTTTTCGGAAAGCATATTCCCTTCTTATGCAAAATCTTGCATAAAAATCTTTCAGTATAAGGCATTAATGAATTCTGGAAGTCTTCTCTATTTAAGGAATAACGATTAACCCACTCCTTATAGTCTCTATTTACATCTCCATGAAGATGAGTTTCACATCATTGATTGACTTTAGTATAAGGAAAGTATCGCTGTCCTCAAACACTTAAGATAATTTAGTTCTATTAAAATGATTTTCATAGACTTGGTTGACAAATATTCTTACAGTATTTTAATTTGTTTTAAGCTTTTTAAGGTAATAAATTTGGTCAAATAAGTGACTTCTTTATGTGTGTAAACAATTCTCAAATGTTATACAGATGTGACATTTATATTCTCAACTGAGATTTCTGTTATTTTTGGTGTCTGAACAGCAATCAAAGCTGTATTGAAAAAATGATAACTTTAAGTCATTGGGATTACAGACTACATTTGCTGATTTCAATTTTATTTGGGGAAGGATACAAATGAGAAAGTGAGATATAAGACAATATTAGAGATAGTGTGAGACTTGTGTTTTTAAAAACGTACATTTGACTTCTTTTGCCAAAGTCTGTCTTTCTCCCTCTGTTCCTTTCTACAAAGGACAGCTGCAACCCCTGAGAGTAATTCAGGAGATAAGCTCAGAAGAAATCCAGGTTGCTGGTCGTGCAAGGTGAGTTGATATGAGACTCTAAGTCTAGAGGGCAAGCCCAGCAAGAGGAGGGCTTGTGTCTCCCAGACTTTGCCTTTTCTGGCTTCAGCCATAAGAGTAGAAACCAGCTTAGATGCTTAGATGTGTTCTTTCCCTGTGTCTGAAATGATCCTTAATGACAATATTGGGCGAACAAAACACTATCAGGACAATACATCTCAGGGTTTAAATAGCTGGCACAGTGAATTTTTTTATTTTTAAATTGCTGTTGGTTTTTCTTTTTACATTTATTTTATTTTTTTTGTTGTGTGTGTGACAGAAAGAGAGAGAGAGAGTGAGAGAGAGAAAGAGAGAGAGAGAAATTGTATGTGCATGTCCATGCATGTGTGCATGTGTGCTTGATTTTATTGACTCTCACTTTTTAAATATCAGAGAATAACTTGTGGAAGTCTGTTTTCAGTATTGTGAGGATTCCAAGGATTAAGCTCAGATTGTCAGGCTTGGTGACCAATGCTCTTACCCACTTGTTTTAAACATCTCTATCTGAAAGTTCTTTGGGAAAATATGCATGCCTCTTTAGGCAAATTGGGCCTTTTTTAAAATATTTATTTATTTATTTATTTATTATGTATACAATATTCTGTCTGTGTGTATGCCTGCAGGCCAGAAGACGGCACCAGACCCGATTACAGATGGTTGTGAGCCACCATGTAGTGGTTGCTGGGAATTGAACTCAGGACCTTTGGAAGAGCAGGCAATGCTCTTAACCATCTCTCCAGCCCCAGCAAACTGGGTCTTACCAGTAGTGTCAGAAAAGGTAAATTTGATCCTATGGCGAAGGACTTCATTTCCCTCTTATATCCCCTTGTCTTCCTATCCTGTATCACTGACCTCCAATGTGATTGCATCACTAGTGGTCGCATGCACCAGTGTGGTCACATTAAGAGCTGGGTCTGCAGAGGGTTTGTTAAGGTGAAACTCTCTTGAAAGGGAATGGTGCCTTTAGGAAGGAGGCTTGAGAGACTGTCTTGTTCTCTTTCTGCCATTTCAGGAAGCAATGAAAAAAAAAATGGCAACCTGCAGCTCAGAAGAGCATCCTCACCAGCCCCTGTTCATGCTTGCCCAAATCTCATGTGTATCTTCCAGAATGGCATTTTACCCCTTATAGAATTGCTCTATGGTTTTGTTTTTTAAATGAAAGCTTCCACTAACATGACAAATGACAATTACTTTCCCACATGAAACCACAGTGGCAAAATGGAAGTGCCATATTTTTCCCAATGAAAGAAAAGAAGTGCCAATTGTGCGTTATATATCTCACGAAATTACCCTTCAGGGAAAGAGCAGCAATAAAGACATTCTCAGGTGAAGAGAGGCCGAGGTTTTCCCTATGGTATCTACCCTGAGATTCTGACTGCAGAAGATTCAAGGCAGATAGGGGATGGTAAAAGTGAGAATTCTGAAACATCAGAAGAGTAAAACAGCCGGGCAGAAGCGTAGGCTCACACACGGAAGTAATGCTTTTTTATTTCACCATTAGCGACAAAATGTTGCTCTTAGCAGATTGAGAGATTATATATTGTTTGCAAAAAGCCCATCTCATTCTAAATTTTAGGACAAAAATGGATCGAGAGTAAGAGGGTTAAGAAGAATTGATTGGGTTAGTGAAGTGGCTCAGTAATCAAGGAGCTCACCACTAAGCTGATGAACAGAGCTTTGATTCCGGGACCCATATGAAGGAGAACTGATTTCTTCTAATTGTCCTGTGGCTGTCGTATATGTATGTGTAGTGGCACACAAAGGCACACCTATGTACATGAATAAATATAGAAATAATTGTAAGACAAAACATATATCATGCATGAGTTAATAAAATTGAAAAGATTAGAGAGAACCAAAACTTACTAGGCATGTAAGAGGACATTATGTGAAAATGCAAGGATTGATTCATCAGAAGACATGATTCTAAATGTATATGCACCGATACCCAGACCCTCCAACTACACAAAGCAAAAACTCTGAATGGATAAACAAATCTATAGTAACTTCAGTGCCCGTCTCCTTTACCAATAGAAACACTGGAACAAAAAGTTATCATAGCTAAAGAAATCTGAATTACTAGTCAACCGAAAGTAATCAACATATATACAATCTTTACCCAAAATTGTAGTGCACACACTCATATAAGTGTGCATACAGTAAACTCCTGAGAATTAGCTGAAGAAAACCTCAACTACAAAGCAGGACAAATGTAGAATGACAGTGACAGAGTGTGTTCCCTCACCAGAAAATAATCAAACTAGAAATACGAAACAAAAAGCACTAAACACATTAAAATGTAAGGAATCACTACTAAATGATTTATTAAAAATAAATACACAAACAAAAAGCTCATTTAAAAAAACACCACCTTGTATAAAGAATCATGAAAATCATAAGAGAGAAGGCAAAAGTCTCTATGATCCGCAAGAAAATTTGGAACGTCACTACAGTTCTAACAGTCTAAAGAGTTAACAAGGGAATACTATACATCAGGCAAATATGAAAGAATGAAATACAATAATAAAACCAATAGGAGCAAACGCAATACTAATCTGTAATCATCTAGATGGATCTTTAGAGAATTAAACAAAGTAAAGAGAGTCAATAGTATGTATACTCTGCAATCCCACTTAGGTAACATTTTTGAAATAAACATTAGAAATGGAGGCTCCAAAGGAGTTGCCAAGAATGAGGGAGGAGGGACATTCATGAGCGTGATTTTAACACACAACAAAGAGAGTCTTTTTGATGGTGGAATTGTTTAGTTTCGGAACCATGAGAATGGGTAGATAATTCTACACAGGACAAAAAAATATATAAAACTAAATATACATGCATAAATGAGTCAAATTAAATTGGAAAATTCTGAGTTCGATGGATATTTCTATAAACTTCAACCAAGTGGTTAATATATTTTAGTTTCATGATGTCAATATTTAAGAAAACTGGGTAAAGTAGATCCAGGGTCTTTCAAGCTTCATTCTCATTTTTAAAAATAATACATTAATATACAATCTTTCAAAATATTAGAATGTAGCATTGATTATATTTAAAAATTGCCATGTCCTTCAGAGGGAGTGTACTTATTTTATCTGATTGTAAGCTGTTATAGGGGGTTGCTTGTTTGCTTCCTGGCTGCCCAGACTCACAAAATAATCACACAGAAACCATATTATTTGCAATAATGCTTGGCCAATAGCTTACATATATATCTGACTATCTCATATCTTAAATTAACCCATTTCTATTATTTTATATTTTACCAGGAGGCTTGTGGCCTACCAGCAAGTTTCCAGCTGGTGGCTCGTGTCTTTTCTCTCTGGCTGCTCCATGGTGTCTTCCTAACTCTACCTTCGTTCTCCCAGCATTCAGTGTAGTTTTCCCTGCCTAGCTCTACTCTACCCTATCATAGGCTAAGGCAGATTATTTATTAACTAATAAAAGAAATACATATATAGAAGGATTTTCCACACTAGTAAACTTCTCATGTTTTCTGACTTGCTATAAAACATATGCAACTTTTTAAAGTATATCTTAATAGAGTTCCCTACCTATATATGTCATTCTTCAATTTATTTCTTACAAAACACAATGTATCATTTAATCTTGCTAATTTTTTTAATCTTGCTACTTTTATAAGATTTTTATTATATAAAATATCCTTACATGATTTATAATTTTTTTTAGAAAAATCAAGCATTGAATCCTTCAAATAGAATTGTTTTTAGGTCTAAAAGTATTCATTGAACATCACAAAACTATAAAATATGTGGTTTGATAACTAAGGAGGCACTTCCTTTTAGGTGCTAACAACCGAACAGGTGATAGTAAAGCTGAGAAAAAAGGAAAAGTGAATTTGTGTCTGTATTAAAAATGTAAAATTTTGTCAGCTACCAAATGCCTCTTCCCTCTCCTCTCCCAGCCCCGGGAATCAGTGCTGACTATGCCCATCTGGGAAGGCAAAGTAACCAGATGGCCACAGTGAGCTGCTGGGAAGGCCCTGAGGCAGTGAGAGCCCACAAAAGAAATCCCTTTGGGACACAATGAATAGAGGCCTAATTTCTATTTGAAGGCTTCTGAAGGAGATTAAGCCCTATGGTGGCATGATTTTAAATCAAGGCCGAGAGGCCTTTTTCTTTGTCTTTATGCCAGTGAAACTGAATTGTAAGTTTGGGAGGCTACAGAAGTGTGAAAAGATGTCACAAGAGAAAGCAAGGCTGAATCATTGCACAGATCCCAAACATGGTACAAGAGGATTGTGGTTAAAGAGCTTTATCAAAGCAATGTCTTCTGCAATCGGTTACTGTGGCAGGGATTATGACTTTACCAGGGATATAACCAGCAGGGGATAAAGGAATGATATCCCTCCCCTTTTTATGCTAAAGCAGCTGAACAATTGATAACAAGGGATTAGAAATCAAAATATATTGCAACCTTGTTCTATTCAGCCTGGTGTCAAGGTCGAAGGAACATGGTTCATGAACTTGGGAAGTGCTGGTACACTTGCCATGGGACATCTCAGGCCTCATGTGTCCTCAGCTTTGGCAAATAGCATGATGATAAAAATTAGTTCTGGTCCAAGAAAATCATTCAGTTAGATACAGAACTCATCTGGCATTGCATACTTGGATCTTAATCCCCCTTCATCTTTTCTTTATGAGATGCGTATATTAGATTTACTGATTTCACTGAAGATCCATTTTCCCATGGGCAATGTCTCATAAACACTGATGAAGGGTTCTGAAATAATAAACTAAAGCTCATGCAACACCAGTCTAAATGAAAAATGCAATTATTGTTTATCATATTTTTTGCATGCTTGGTAATTCTAATTATTATTAAACCACATTTTATTATTCATGATTGCTTCAGATAGCTTGTGACTGACTCCCATGACTATTAATGAACTGTTCATTTATTAATTCAAAATATTACATACAAATACACACATATATAAAATCCTTAACCCATATGCATATATGTATACCCACACACATACATGTGTATATATAGTGGAAAAGATGCAAAGATAGTGTTCTTCCTACTTTCAAGCATCTTTCTGTCTAATAAGTTGGATAGAATACATCTGGAATATTATGTTAGTGATGTTTAATAAAGAAGTTAATCAGCAAATTAAGGTGATTGATGCCAGTTTAGGTGTTTATTGACTCTGATGAACCATCTAGGTTAAGTACCAGACAAGATGCAGAGATAATTTGGCCAAAAGGGGCATCTGAGGAACAAAAACAAGAAAATACAACTACCACAGTACATTGGAGAAAATGCTTGGCTTCTGTTGTTGTTATTGAAGTCTGAATGAGCAGTGATAAAGATTGAGGTAAGGCCCTATGAGGAGGTTGGGAATCCGTATATCAAAATTCAAGATTAGAGCTGTAAGGTGGATTACTACTCATGCTAGATCTGTTATGTTGGAGAACTAAAACTAAAAGTTACACAGTTTGTTGAAATTATAATTTATTTGAAAAGGATACTAGCAGTTCCTGAAACATGTCCCTATATTATTCCCTCCTGCACCATCAATAGCTAAAATGCACTAGGCCACTGGGTATCTTACCAGGAGACTAAAGCATGGGGAGGTGGTATATAAGACACTAGGTTGACTGAAATTTTCTAATAGGGAAATTAAGAAAGGAGGTAAATTAGTAACAGGGAAGCCAACAAGAGGGCTATGCATTTCTAAGGTGCAACATTCAGTGATGGCCATACTAAGTAATGTTCCGTGAAGGGCTTATGCAGTCCTCACAGTGATATAGCGATGTCAACAAGTAACAGTTGTGAGAGGCCAGCCAAACCAGAGCACTTGTCCTAACCACAGACTTTTTTTTTTTTATCACATTGCTTATTACATCAAGCCTGCCTTTCCTTCCTTCCTTCCTTCCTTCCTTCCTTCCTTCCTTCCTTCCTTCCTTCCTTCCTTCCTTCCTTCTTTCTTTCTTCCTTCCTTCCTTCCTTCCTTCCTTCCTTCCTTCCTTCCTTCCTTCCTTCCTCCTCCTCCTTCTTCTTGTTTCTTTTATCAATTAGATGCTATAATTAGAGAAATCACTTAACTTTCTTTGGAGAAGGCTAAGCCTATGCATGAAGAGAAGTTTCTACAGATCCTATAAGCTGGCTCTCACTCCCAGTCCAAATGACAGGGGCCCCGTGGCCCTCTTGATAACCTTAGCTGAATGTTCTGGTTTGAGTTAGCTTTCCTTGTTCCCTTGACTTGGCAAGAGTCTCCAGAGCAGAAAGGAGGCGTTTCATGGCCCTGGTGTTAAATAGACTCCATTTCTCAATGTTTGTGTATATTCCCTTGACTGTGGGTAAGAACTATAAATAGAGGGACTAAACTGGGTATGAGGGAGGCAATGAGCAGTATCTTCCTTAATGATGTTGTTCCTTGCTGGCTTGGAACTAGTCATCTGCTGTGTTGTCAGAGGTCTTGAGAGGTTACTTGGCAAGGAACTATAAACATCCTCCAAGACACAGAAGTGCCCCCTTGGATGACAGTCAAGAAACAAGCAGAGACCTCGGACTGGAAAAAAAAATCTGCAACAAGTACACCCCCCCCCCCACAGAAAGCCGAAGTCTGCCAACATCCTCAATAAGCCTGGGAGAGGACCCCAAGGTCCAGAAAGGAACTCTGTGTCATCAAGCCCCTGATTGCAGTCTTTTGAGACACTGAGCTTAGGACACAAATAAGTTGTGCCTGGGATGCTGATGCACTAAACCTGTGAGATAAGAAGTGGATATTTTTAAAGTTGCTCAGCATATGTTAATTTTTTATGTGGTAATAAAAAATTAATATCAGTAAATAAGGAAGAATGGATCTTAGAAAAGCTTTGAGAAATAAAGCTGTCCAGATTTTGAGGATTGATTATATGTGAAGAATGAAGAAGTGGGAAGGACAGGATGAATATAATCCTTGCTTTTTCATTTTTTATATTCTTACCTCAAGGTCAAGGCCTACTTAATTGGGATGCTTATAATAAGTGTGTGTGTGTGTGTGTGTGTATGTGTGTGTGTGTGTTTGGCAAAGCATGTTTAGTTTTTTCCAAAGCAAATATGAATTTCCTCAAACTGGTGTAGGTAAATAATCTAGGTAAATATCCACTTTCCTTGATTCTCAGTTGTGACACTTCTGAGACATATTTTATACTGATTACCATCTTTTCTATCATTCATGGGATACTGCCTGCCCATAGGGTGATTTACTAAGTAACACATGCATTTCTAGCTGCTCCCCCCCCCATCCCCCTGTCCTACCACTAACACTGTCTTTACTGGAGACCTCTCTCAAATAAATCACTCTAGCTTTAGGACAACTAAGACAGAGGCAGACAGTTTCAAATTTTAAATCTGAGCAATATAATATTTCTGTCTTCTCTTAGGGTAGTGTCAGGCAGTTTGGTAAACTAATCAAAACAGTCAAAAAATAACTGAATAAGAAACAAATATTCACACCCATGCCTTTCCTCCAACTATACCCCAGATCCTACCTCCAAATATTCTTCTAAGGTCTTTTTTTTTTTCAAAATATGTAACAGAATCAAATTGTAGTCCCCATGTGTGGGGTCATCCACTAGGGCATGGGCATCCTTCTAGTGCCCCCCCCCACCTATCAAAGGGAAATCTCTCTTCCTCTCTGAGGAGTGATCACCTACCCTTAGCTCCTCAGCTAGAGGTGGGGTTTGGGGTTCCTGCACTCCTTCATGTTGCAATTCATAACTGACTTGATTTTACGGTACAGATAACCACAGTTCCCATGAGTTCATCTGTCCATCGGCTATGTCATATGCGGAGGGCAGAATTTCTTAGCATGCCTCCCCATCCTCTGCCTCTTACATCCTTTCCAAGCTCTCTTTGATGATGTTCCCCGAGTCTCATGGGGAAGAGAATGATATAGATTTCCCATTTATAGTTGAGTGAGAAATATAATTTTATGGCTCTTTAAAGACACATAGAAATACTGAAAATCATTAAGGAGATATGTCCATGGAGAGAATGATAACTTAGCTGCTGTATGAAGGTTTTATAGACAAACAGCATTGAAGCCACATGGTGCAGATACAGTATATAATGTTAGTTGGAAAAATTTTAGCAGTATTTGTCTCCTAAACCTGCATTACTCCAGGGCCTGGAGGATGCATACCTGGTCTAGGTGCACAACAGTAGAAGATTCAGCTGGAAGGATCCTCTCTGCTAAGAGGCAGGTTATATGGTGGGAGCATACCCAGCATGAAAATGATCAGGGACACTCAGAGGTGCAACTCATGATTAACTGTGAAATTACCCATCCTTCCACGTTAATTCCTAAAACCCTTCCTAACTGCAGATAAAATTTAAAGTTTTTAAATTCATAGTTACAAAGTAGCAGATGCTTAGATTTATTTATTTATTTATTTATTTATTTATTTATTTATTTATTCATTGACTAATTAGTTAAGACAAAATTTTTCTACATAGCTCCGGCTACCCTGAAACACACTCTGTAGATCAGGTTGATCTCCAACTCATAGAGATCCCCTGCTTCCCCCTTTTAGTGCTGGGATTAAAGATGTACACCACCATGTCCAGCTACTTTTTCTTAAAAATAAGAATCATTGATTTTAAATGCTATGAAGATATATAGCAGAAGTCTAACATAAAATAATTTGACAATGAAGTGACTACAGAAGAGTTTTGATGAGTCACTGATGATGGTGTATCAGAAACCAGAGACCGTGAACCAGAACTCCTTGCAATGAACATTTGCCAGTAAAGCTGATTGGACAAAAGTGTATACGGTGTGATACACCATGCTCCTAATGCCACGAAGACAAATAAAGAGGTGTTGGAGAGGCAGGAAAGATGGAAAAATGAAAAGGGTTTTTCTATTTGTTTGTTTGTTTTCTTGTTTTGGGTGTGTGCATTGTTGTTTTGTTTTGGTGTTAATTTTTTTTCTTTTAGGGGTGATGCTTTAAGGCTAAAGGATAAAAGTGGGCAGATTAGGAATGAACAGAATTGAGGTGCACGATAGATATGAAACCCCCAAGGAATAAATAAGAAATTATGTTAAGAATAAACCGTGTAACAGACCAAAGCAAAAATTCTGAAGCTCTATCACTACTGGAATTTTTAATCAAATAATTATTATTCTTTCTTGCTCCCCGCTCTCATTCTCACTCTCTCTTTTAGATCACAGTGTGTGTGTGTGTGTGTGTGTGTGTGTGTGTGTGTGTGTGCATGAGTATACCATGCTACACATGTAGATGTAAGAGGACAACTTGTGGATGCTGGCTCTCTCTTTTTGCTGTGTGGATCCAGAGGATGAAACTCAGTCTTGGTGGTAGGAACCTTTATTCATTGTGCCTTCTTGCCAAGCCCCTCCCCATATGTGAGACTCTGTTTAGTCTAAGTTCTTTAGACTCCTATCCAGAAGATCCCAGCTGGCATTCTCCTACTGTTTCACATCCTCAAGTTTTGACAAGCAAAATGTTCTCCAGATATTTTCAGATGTACTCCAAAGGACAAATGATTCCTTATTTGCAACATTTGGAACACTATGTTAAAAATAGAGCATATAATATGAGGCAAGATATATTGGAGAATTTGGTACTAGAAAGTAATTTGACTATTAATGGTGTTAATAAAATTGACCCTTATGTAGAGTAACAAAAGACTGTACCCAATGAGATGCTAATTGCACATAAACCCAGATCCTCAGACTCTGTCAATATTATCGGGCATAGATATCATGGTATGGATGAGATTTGATCTCACCATAAGTAATGTTGAAATCATTTGCTGTTATGGCGGTATTTGGTAGGTAAGATTCTAAGAAGAGCTTAGGTTGCTTTGAGGAATTGGTGTCTTTCCCTAGATGGAAGTCCCTGTTCCCACAGGTTTAACTGCTATTTCCGTGGGCTTGAACCGGATTTGTGTGTATTGTTATGAAAGGAGAGAGGCTCTGTGTTTTATTTCTTATACTCTTGCCCACTTCCTTTCCACTATATGACCCTTAACTCAGTGAGTGCTTGCAACATACACTTGGACTTCCCAGCCTCCTGATCAGAAGACAAAACAAACTTCATTTCCTTATCACCCACTTGCGTCTCTAGTACCCTTTTATAGAAACAGAAAATGGGCTAAGAATGATAAAGGCAGAGTTGATATGAGTGAATAAATTAAAGATCTTCTTAAGGAGGGGTTGTACTGGATTATCTGTGAGGGCCCAACAGAATCACAGGTTTCTAATGGAGAAAAATGAGGTGAAAGCAGACAGATTGATAATAGATCAGAAGATGCCTTTAACTGTGAAAATGGAGAATGAATTCAGAAGCAATGGAGTGTTGAGAATGCAGCTCTGATAGATGGAATAGGCAGCAAAGGGGATTCCTCTCCAAAGCCTCCAGTATGTGTATGGCCCTATGGGCATTGGAACTTCCCAAGTTAGTCCTTCAAGATTCTAAGAGGATAAATTCTATTCATCTTAAATCACTAAGTTTGTGGGTACTTGTTATGGTCTTATAAGGAATCTTATGCAGACATCTATGTCTTACCTTCTATTTGTCTGTATGTGTAAGTATAGAAAAGAAATGTATTTGTATGTTTGTAAATAAATTTCTGAATAGAGAAAGCAGCTCTTCTGTAACTACCTCTATAGCTTGACTCATCAAGATCTATAATATCCATATATAATTCAGAAGAGATAATTTTATATATACAAATGCTTTTTATATGGTTCAATAGATGAACTAATTGTAACTCCTGGTAAGAGTTCAAGGAGTTAAAGTATGCCATCATGTCATTCTGTTTATTTATGTTCATTTTGACTATTTATGTTTCTCCAGACCAAGAAACTTCATACCATACATCTCTTGTCAGTATAACTCCATCAATTTTCCTATTTTTATAACTTACTATTCTTTTCAAATCTTTCAAGCTACAAACTTTCTTTGTGTCTTGGATTCTCATTCCACTTATTATTATAGTCTATGTTAAGCTTATCTTATGCACACTCTCCCTCCTTGATCTACATTCTGATGATTTAAATCTCAGCCCAGCAGGACCCTATGGAAGTAGGTGTGGGAGACTCTACTACAGATATTAAGCAAAGTTGGTGTGATGACTAGAATTCTCTTTTATTGTTCTGTGATGTTCTGTACTGCCAATCAGATTCTCCTTTGTTATTCTGTGATGCTCTGTATTGCCAACCAGGTAGAATTAGAGTCATCATGGAGATTTTGGAATTATCTTAATTACATTAAATCAAGTGAGAGAGCCCATTATGAATGGCACCATTCTCTGTCTAAGATCCTGAACCATAGAGATGGAGAAAGGGAACCAAACACATGCATAGTATTCAATACTGATGCGATGTGAGATACAGCTTTCCAGCCCCTGCTGCCTGGGCTTCCCTGCCATGCTGAAATTTGTACTATGAACCCAAATAAGTTCTTTGTGACTTCAGTTGTTTTCCTCAGAGTATTACATCAGCAATAGAAAAATAAACAATAGGAAAAGAAGATACACTCAGAACTTGAAGGCCATGGAGGAAGGAAAGGCTGACAGTGCTACTCAGAACAAGAAGTACATTTCTGAATGGGGACAGCACCACCAGTCATGATCCTGAAAGAGAAAGCAAAGGGAAGACATATTTCTTTCATTTTCCTTTCCTTCTCTTCTGTCATGGTCTCTCACGCTCATGCTTCTTGTTGTATGAACATACTGGAAAAGCAGAGGAGCAGGGAAGGCAATAGGCAGCTGATCTTTGTACAGAGCAACTAAGATTATGTCCACCACAAAAAGTGTGCCTTGTGTAATAAAACCTAGGTAGGAGAGCAAAATAAATTCAAAGCCAAAAACTAATCAGTGGCAAGATCTGTAGAAATAGCAGAATAGAGTTCTGAGAACCTCTTGCCCATAAAAGAAATTACACCAATAACAGTGATAAACTGATTCTGGTCAATGTTTTTATAATTTAGAGAATTAAGCAAGGCTAGGAATAATTTCAGGAACATTTGTTGTCATTATTGTTTTTCAAGATAGGCTTTCTCAGTTTAATCCTTGCTGTCCTGGAACTCACTTTGTAGACCAGGCTGGCTTTGAACTCAAAGATCTGCCTGTCTTTGCCACGTGAGTGATGGGATTAAAGGCATGTGCCACCTCCTCCTGGTTCAAAAATACCTTTTGAAAAGTGACTAAATTTTAGAGATGTCCTTGATATTTTAATAGTTGTTTATTCAATTCCTCTCAAGTTCTACAATAGCTATGAAATGCTGTTGGGCAGGATGACTTAATAGATAGTTTTTAAAAAGACTGAAGACCCCAATTTGATCCCAGGAACTCCTCATGGTAGAAGAGGAGAACATACTACAAAAGTTATTTTCTGATTACCACATTCATGTAGAGGTACAAGCATGCTCTCTCACACACTATAATAATATAATATAATATAATATGACAATAGTTTTAAAAAGAAACCACTAAGTTGATGATCAAGAAAACCAATGGCTCAGAAGAAATTTGAAGTTCTTCCCCTATGTCCCACGCTGTGGGGATATGTATGGCATTTACCATGAATCATGTGCCTGCAGTGATTGTCTTCCTTAAAGCTGGCCAGAACTTACTGTGAACAGTTTCCTCCCTGGGGCATGTGTTCACATAATCATTGGTCATTTGTGACATGGCATTGCTGAGGTGGTGTGAACAACTGAGACCAATAAAATTACATTAAACAACTTTAAATGGAATGCTGGTGAATAAGAAGACATAGAGGACTGTAAAAAAATTTTTCATATACTTTTGAACATCTAAAAAGACATACATATGTGCAAGCCAGTACATATGCTCGTGAGCATCTAAGGAATTGATTCCCCGTCTCTCACTGATTTTGAAGTTCTGTGCAAACAGAAGGTAAAGAGCTGAATTAGAATTTTATCTGGCAGGCAGATTGTTGAAAGTGTATAAAATTCGTTAACATAGCTTTTAGAAAAAAATGAAAATTTAATGCTTTGAGGCATTTTGGTTGCCACATATAAGAAGAGGCACATAATTTCCAAAATTATGTCTGTAAAGTCACCACCCAACAGCAGAAGCAACAAGAAACAACCCTTGCAAAACCTTGAGATATGAGTAGGAAATCTTTTTACTATGTTTTATTATTGGAAGTGTCTAGGCGTCAAGGAAACATCTATCACACAGCATACAAGACAAAATATTACCCATATCTAAAGAATGAGTGTGATAAAAGAAGTAGTAATTACCCCTGAAAACCAGATATTGTAGTGACAATAAAACACTTCATAAGAATTTTTTCTTAATTAAATTTGTTCTTGTACAATTTCAACCATGTTCACAATGCATACTGACTACTCTCTCACCCACCCTTTCTCTTCTCCCACCTTAAGTCTAAAAATCTGAAGGGACACATGGGAACAATGTCACACTCATCAGAGTATTGGTAGTCAGTGAAAAGTTTAAAACAAAATAAACACCAAATAGAAGTTGGAGAGTTGACCTCCACAACAGCTGAAATAAAATTTCCTTGGTAGCTGGAATGGTAGATTGAGATTCAGAAGAATGAGAAAAGTTCATGCAAGGTTAGATGATAGCATCTCACTTGAAGAACACAGAGAAAAATATGTAGCAAGAATGAGTGGAGGCTGTGACCCTCACGGCAGCAGCTGGTGATGGCTGTGCTTCCTCTGAGTGCTCCTTCACCCCCTTGTAGACAGTAGCTCTCTATCCATCACAGCATTCTCTGTCTTTTGCTTAGGAGAACTCCACTGCTTCTAAGACTGGGCTATAGAGATGATCCTGAGGTTCTTCTAAACCCTTCTGACATCTTCAGAACATATTCCATTTTTAAGAATTCTATTTCAAATTGGCTCCATTGGGTAACAATTACACATAATTATTACAGCACACAGATGGAGTCCCTTGTGCTATTTCACTCCAACAAAAATGAATGAAATGTATTTATAGCATCTTTCCAATAACTTACACAGTAGTGAATGGCAAAACACATAAAACAGTTACTGTCACACACAGACACACCAACTTTTTTAAAGGGCAGAATAATGATTATTTAGACTGTGGTTATGCATATTCAACACCAAAATGAATATTCCTATACTGAGGAAGCTACTATTTTGAGAAGTCAGGAAAGAGTGAGAGGATGGGACACAGGTGGAGGCGGGGGCCAATGATCATTCAGACAACCTTAGGTTGTGGCAGCAAAGAGACTTGTGGAGTGAGATGAAGATGGAGGTGGAACTCCATATCAGGTCACACACAAGGAAGAAGAATGACGACTTTTGATTATGAACTGGCCAAATGGTCTTAGAAAGCTATATCCTGTTATTCCTAATGGTACACATAAATGTATAAAAATTTAAGGATAACTTAGTATACTTGGATAAAGATGACAAATACTTTTGTACAGGTCAAATTTTCTTTTTAAAGTGAGATTGTGCACAGCTGATTGATAGGAAAGATAGAAACAAAATGCCATTGTGAGATGAAGAAAGGCCTTCAGGGGTGGTGAAGAAAGAAGAAATGCAGCCATCAACCTATTTAGAAAGAAGGGATGAGTATTTATTTTGATTAAGATTCATGTGCTTAGCAAGCTTACCCAAATAATTTAGGTGTGGGAGAGTGTGGGCTGGGCAAGATTTATTTGATTTGTTAAGTGTGGGAAGAGGATTTGGCAGGGAGAGCCTGGAAGATAGAGCACAAAGAAGTTTTTAAAGAAATCGTTTGGCTTATGACAGTGTTAACTTATAAAAATAGACATGATTTAAAGGTAGATGTCTCCTCAGTAGGAGGATTACCTCTCATTATCTCACCAGCATCTAAAAGGCAGATACACATTCTAATGAGCTGGTTTGATTAGACAAACATCCCTCAAGAAAATGATAACAGAAAAGTGGTGCATGTCTTTGCGTATTTTTGAAAGGTTCTGTTTAGGAAACAAAAAAGGACACACTGAGTTCTTGTGCTGCTGGTCCATTTGGAGTATTCATGCATGGTTGTAAGATCTGCCTGGAGGTAACTGAGTAGTGAATGGAAATGCTAGGTATCTTATTCTAGAAAGGGGAAACGGACACTTTCAGGGGAAGTAAAGGCCATAAAGAAATGTTTCCTTTAATTTTAGAAACATGGTCTGTAGTATGAAGATCTTGCTGGATAGTTATACATTTGGCAGTCAAAAGCTTTCTAAGGATTTCAAGACTCTGATAGTCACAGCATTTGGTTAAAACACATCTGTTTCCTATGTCTCCAAGCCTGGGAATCAGAACAATGAGATTTCCAGTGTTTTGTTTGCCCAGTCAGTTGTTGCTGGTGCTAAATTAGGAGGAAGCATGCCTCTGATTGACTTAGGTTTCTGGTTGAGGCAGCAGAGCAGGTGGCAAGGATGCCTGGACTTCCAGCTCACAGATCTCAGCAGCTCCCTGCTATTCTCTGAGCTGGGGAAACTTTATGAAGATGCTGAGCATTCCAGGGCCTCCGTGATACTTTGAAGTGCTTGCTTTTCCCAGCCAGTTCCTGATGTGTCTTTGGAGGAACTGGAGTTCTCTAAGTCAGGGTACCTCATGAAGGCTGGTGGACAGCTGGCTTTTTTAGGACAGGAGCTATGTGGAAAGTTTCATGATGTTCAGGACTGCAGTGAAAGCATAGCCCAATGGCTGATTGGCTTCTCTGGCTCCTTGATGATTGAAGTCCTGTGAGAGACAGCAAGGACATGAACCCAGTGTCATGTGGATAACATCAAAAATATAAGACAGGAAGATGCCTCTCACCCGCCCCCTACCCCTACTCTAAATACAGATTGCCCAGCAACCCAAGAAAAGACCCCGAGTTACTGCTAAGCTGTGGTTAACAAAAGCAAACCACAGAAACTGCTTGAGTATTCTCATAAGACTAAGAGACCATTTTTCTCGGAGTTCTTTCATTTCCTACATTTGAATGAAAGAGTTAGGAGGAGATTCCATGTTTCAACATTTTGTAAATTGGATTTTTGTATGGTTAGATGAATATCAGAGAAAGAAATCTGGGGTCCAAAGTTCTTCCTGTGTGCAAATGGGTGGAAGGAATTGTTCTCACAAGCGTGGAGGTCACTGCAAGGCAGGGGTGTCTGAACTGAGCTCTGGCCGTTTGGGGCGAATACTGGGATAAGCAGCTCTACTTAGAGTAGAGAGTTTTGTTAGGTTATGGTTGTGTTATGACACTGATCTGTTACTGACTGCAGGACACTTGGTAAACCGGAAGTCAGGGTATGCTATAACCTGGCTCAAAACCCTTGAACTGCTTCCTATGTCACCCCAAGGGATCAGAGAATTGCTGTCAGCCACAGTGTCCCACATGATCCACCCACAGAAGCCCGCAGCTCCTCTACCCCACCTCTCTCACTGTATTGCAGTACTTTGCGAACTGACCTCACAGATCACCAGCCTCTGTGAGCTTTTCATCCAGTTTCCTTTGCTTTTTTCCCTTTCTGAAAACTTCAGGCTTGCTCTTTGATTCCCTTTAGGATTTTCTGATTTGGGTCACATTATAAATACTATTACTCAAGTGCCATTCTAAAGTTGAATGTCTAATTCTAATTTTCTTGTCCCCACTTAAAGTATTTCATTTTATAAACACATTCTGTGTACTGTTCCTTGTATATTGCATTTCTCCCCTTTAGAAATATAATTTTCACCATAGAGGTTATTACATGCAATTTTTTTTGTTCTTTGCTTTCATTTGAGAAACAAGAACAGTGTATACTATAGAGTCTTCAGATTAAATATTTGTGCTGCTGGAGAGATGATGGCTCATTGTTAAAGTGCTTTTCTTTCAGAATACACATGTTCAGTTCTCAGCATCCACACAGTTGATGACTGTCCTTAATTCCAGTTCCAGGGCGTGTAGTGCTCTCATCTGGCTTCTGCAGAGACTAGACAGGCACACAGTATGCAAACACACACACATACATGTGGGCCCAAACCTAGACATATAACATATTACAAGAATTTTTAAACCGTAGTTGACATTCATGGAGTGATTCTTAAATGCCAGGTGCTCTGTTATCAACTTTAAAATATGTCTTTTCTTCTTAACGTGCTCCTGTTCATTTCACTGAGTTTGAATAATTTCAGGGTTATGGTACTGTACAGTTGGACATTATGATTTAAAATTCTGATAGTCCTGATCTTCCTATATCAAGCCTTGATCACTTTCATTATCCTAACTCTTAGAATCATTTACCTCCTTGAAACCTATATTTTATTATAATTTGGACAGGAACATTAAATATGATTTCCATAACTGTGTGCCAGGCAATTGATTTAGGGCATTAATAGTTGTAGATGTTAATTTGGTGCCTGATTAAACACAAGAATACCTAAATAAATTGAAACCCTCACAAACACTTCAGATAATATAAAATCAATGAAATTCAAGCCAACAGGTGTTCAGAAAATAATCCATCTGAGGCATAACTACCTACAAGTCCAAGTTTGATTTTTGGCATTGACTTTAGGAACTTCGTGTGTAAATCAATTTTTTTTGTCAAGCAATAAGCAGTGCTTATATTTTTGAAGGGTAAAGAAGCACACCTTTTAAAATAATGTCACCTGTAGCCAGAAAGAGACCCAAAAAGTTAATTGGCAACACAAATAACCCTGTAGAAGTGATTACAAATATTAGGTCTGTTCATGTCATACTTTTAGAGTATAGGCAAAGACATAATAGTGCCCAGATTATGAGCCTTAAGGACAAATCACTGTCACCAGTGAAACTTGGAGAAGGACCCTTGGACCTTTTATTCATCCCTTCGGACAACAGAGGAGGCCTCCATTGCTCCTTATGAACATCAACTGTATTTATCTTGCATTTAGGAAATGTATAAAATTATAAACATTTTGTCTCACCAAAATATATGTATTTTTTGGACTGTATTTTTAAGCATCTGCTAATTTTGTCTTTGCAGAGGTCAAAGGAATATTAACTTTCCTACACTAGTGGAATAGATTATAAGCATTTCTGATTTGTTTGAGTGAATATAAAATTGAATAAAAATAAAACCCTAAAAATTTTATTTTGCTAAGACCTTCTTGGGTTGGGTCCTGTAATCCTGATTAAGGGCAACGTGGGAATGATGAGAAGACAGACACACAGACACATATGCTAAAATACTGTGCTCAGGTCCAGGGGAACTGATTCTGACGAAGTAGCATCTATTATCACCAACAGCATGGAACCCTGTAGTGATGAGCTGCGGGCAGGCCTGGTTTTCATTCCACCTGGCTCCTGTACAGCTAGCGTTATACCCGAAATAACAACACACAACTTATATTCATTTTAACACTGCCTGGCCCATTATATCTATCCACTTCTTGGCTAACTCTCATATCTTGATTAACCCATTTCTATTAATGTGTGTAGCACCATGAGGTGGTGGCTTACTGGGAAGATTCTTAACCTGCATTCATCTCGGAGAAGAAAGCTATAGCATCTGCCTCACTGCCTTCTTCCTCCCAGCATTCTGTTGTATCTACTCCGCCTACCTAATTTTCTGTCCTATCAAAAAGCCAAAGCAGGAAAAAAAAAAGCCAAGGCAGTTTCTTTATTAACCAATGAAAGTAACGCATTGACAGATGAGCCATCTACATCATAACCCCACAAGGTTTATTAGGCATAACACGGGAGATATTGGCTAGTCTCTGTAGGAAGTCTCTCTAAGGAGCAGTCTTAGGCTGCAAATATCTAGGAGGAGGAGGAAGCCACAGTTGCTAGACTTTGAACACATTGATCAGGAGGCTATAACCACTCGAACCCCACCCTGGAGGAAAGATTGGCCGTCTTCCTGAGCTTTATTGATATGGATGATGACTTTGCCAATTTCCCACGGGTATTGGAGTCCTTGGCATGGCCATGCTTATGCCAACAAAACATACTCAGGGTTTTACTCAGTATAGACAGAGGATTCTGTCCCACTGAGTCCAGTAGCCATTCAGTCCCAAAGAAACACACAGAGGCCTATAGTAAACTGGTTGACCTATAAACTCAAGCTTCTTTCCTTTCTCTCCTCTCTCCTCCTTTCTTTCTCCCGTGGTTCCCATGTTCCCATTTTACTCAGGAGATCTTGTCTTTTTCTACTTCCCATGTAGATTAGATCAATGCATGTCTCTCTGAGGGTCCTCTTTGTTGTCTAGGTTCTCTGGGATTGTTAATTGTAGCCCCCCCTTTTATCTCTAAAAGCCACTTATGAGTGAGTACGTATATATTTGTCTTTATGGGTCTGGGTTACTTCACCCAATATAATGATTTCTAGATCCATCCATTTGCCCACAAATTTTAAGATGTCATTATTTTTTTTCTGCTGTGTAGTTCTCCATTGTGCAAATGTACCACATGTTCCTTATCCATTCTTTGGTCAAGGAGCATTTAGGTGCTTCAAGGTCTGGCTATGACAAACAATGCTTCTATAAACATAGTTGAGCACATGTCCTTATGATACAATTGAGCATTCTTTGGATATAACCTTAAAAATGGTACTCCTGGGTTTTTAGGTAGGTTGTTTCCTAATTTTCTGAGACATTGCCATACTGAAATCCAAAGCTGTTGTACCAGTTTTCACTCCCACTAGCAATTCAGGAGTTTTCCCTTTACCCCACATCCTCTCCAGCATAAGTTGTCACCAGTGTCTTTGATCTTGGCCATTCTTATAGGTGTAAGATGGAATTTCAGTGTTGTTATGATTTGCATTTCTCTGATGGCTAAGGATGTTGAGCATTTTCTTAAATATTTTTTAGCCATTTTCGATTCCTCTGTTGAGAGTTCTCTGTTTAGGTCTGTACCCATTATTATTATTATTATTTTTTACTGGATCATTTGTTCTTTTGATGACTAATTTCTTGAGTTCTTTGTATATTTTGGAGATCATTCCTCTGCCTGATGTGGAGCTGATGAAGAACTTTTCCCATTCTCGCTTTACAGAAGCTTTTCAGTTTCAAGCTTTTTTTTTTAATGATTAATATTGCAGAAGGAGGGAGAAGATGAGGAAGGAAGTCAGGACTGCGAGGGGTTTGTCTACCCACTGAGACAGTGTACCTGATCTAATGGTAGCCCACCAAAGCCAGCTGGACTGGGACTGAAGGAGCATGTGATCAAACCAGACTCTCTGAATGTGGCTGACAATGGGGGCTGACTGAGAATTCAATGATAATGGCACTGGGATTTGACTCTACTGCATGTACTGTTTTTTTGGGACCCTAGTCTGTTTGGATGCATACCTTCCTAGGCCTGGATTGAGGGGGGAGGGCATTGGACTTCCCACAGGGCAGGGCACCCTGCACTCTCTTAGGACTGGAAGGGGAGAGGGTAGGGTGAGTGGGGGAGTAGAAGGGAAATGGGAGGAGGGGAGGAAGTAGAAATTTTGAATGGTATTATTTATAAAGCAATAAAAATAAAAAAATACAATTGAAAAGAAAATCCTCATAACATCCAGGTATACCATTTCTGGGGTTATATATAAGGGACTGTATAACCTGCCAAGAGATACATTCACATCCATGTTCATTCACAATAACAAAGAGATAGAATCGGTTTACATATTCCTGAACTGATGAATGGATAATGAAGATATATTCCATATATAAAGTATAATTCCATTCAGCTACAAAGAAAATGAAATATGTAGAAAAAGGAATGAAGCTGGGGTATATTATATGAAGTGAGGCTTTTTCTGATCTGTGGTCAGAAAGACAAACACTGGATGTTTAATGTCATATATAGCCCACGGTTTCTACTTTGTATAGATGTATATGCTCAGTTAGTGTGGTCACAGGTTGAGAAACTAGAAAGAGCCTCATAAAAGGGAAGAGAGAGGCTTTCAGGGAGAGGTCTGAGATGGTAATGATGCACAGGTGATAGGAAAGTGGAAGGGGGTTTTGAGAGTCTTAGTTTATGAGTGAGGATGGGGGAAGGGAGGTGGGGGAGAAGAACAGATCAGGAGAGGATCAAACATAACTGAGGATGTGTAAAAGTGCCACAGTGAAACTTGGTACTTTGTATGCTCATTTAAAAGCTCCCCCACCCTTAATGGTTATCAGAAAATGTACCATTAAAGCATCACTAGAGTCACAAACCTTTGTAGTCACAATTAAAGTGGAACAACCCTGTTCTTTCACCTACCCTCCACATTAGACACTCCATGGAAAGACATGTCTTCACCCTGCCCTTCGCTCAGAAATGGATGACAATGGCATAAAAGGATACTGGAAAGAGATTCCCTTTTGCAAACAAAAGGCTTCTTCTTCAATGTATGTCATTCTTGGATACCATGGATACATTTTCTCAAGTCTGTTTGCTATGTGTCTAGCCCTCTTCTGTTATACTCTACACACCGTTCCTCAGGTCTGAGAGCTATGTGTCTACTAGAAACTCAGACTAGGTTTTTTTTTTTTTTTGGAAAAAGAGTAGTAAATTAGAGGGAAATGGGGAGAGAAAAGGCAAAAGGAAGCAGAGAGCAAAAGAAGCAAGCAAAAGGTTTTAGAAAATTTAAGAACTGAAGGTCTTTCATGTCCCACTGTAGGAAGATGGGTATGGAATGTGCAGGAACAATTAGAGCAGACAATGGCCATGGGAAGAGTTGGGCTATAGGAATCAGAGTGCTGTTGTAGTGAAGGTACAGTTCTCTGATGAGAATAAATTACACTCCTTGATTAGACCGAACAAGGATTCTGGGTCTCCCAGCCTGTGATTCCTGGTGCTCTAGGCAATGCCAGGGATGGCATTACTCTCTTGGCCTAGGTCTTAGGCTAGATCAGTCATTGATTGGCCACTCCCTCAATCTCTAAGCTACCCTTACCTCAGCACATCCCATAGGCAGGATAGACTGTAGGCTGAAGGTTATATGGCTGGGTTGGTTTTCC
The DNA here is from genome assembly GCF_014885135.2 of Alexandromys fortis. Classification (NCBI taxonomy): domain Eukaryota; kingdom Metazoa; phylum Chordata; class Mammalia; order Rodentia; family Cricetidae; genus Alexandromys; species Alexandromys fortis. Next base: position 17,770,227 of record NW_026067944.1, on the reverse strand, counting down.
ATTCCCTCCATTTGAAGACTTGTCTGGTCACAGGAGATGGCCAGTTCAGGCTATGTATTCCCGATTGCTAGGAGTCTTATTTGGGGTTATTTTTGTAGATTTCTGGAAATTTTTCTATTTATTTATTTATTTATTTATTTATTTATTTATTTATTTAAGATTTCTGT
>NW_026067944.1:17654634-17770047 GCF_014885135.2 Alexandromys fortis | reverse complement strand
CCTCCCCCAATCAACTCCCCCTCTCTCATCAGCCTGAAGAGCAGACCAGGTTCCCTGCCCTGTGGGAAGTCCAAGGACTACCCACCTCCTCTGGAAAATTTTCTTGCAGCATGTTTCTATTTGACCCCCCAAACCCCTATTTTCCAGTAATCTCTTTCGGTACTCTCTCCTCACTCAGCCTGTTCGCTCATGTTTCCATCCCACCTGCCCAGAGTCCTCTCACAAAATCTCTTCTATTTCCCCTTCCCAGGGAGATACGGGTGGCTCACTTGAACCCTCCTTGTTACCTAGTCTCTCTGGGTCTGTGGATACTAACATAATTATACTGTTATTTTACCACTCATATCCACTTATGAGTGAGTACGTGACTGGAGTAAAAAAGTCAATATAATAAGGCCTAATGATATTCTCCTATATTCATAGATTGGTGCCTAGCCAAATAGTCTTTAGAGAGTTTTCTCCCAACAACTGATGGAAAAAGATGCAGACCCATAGACAAACATAAGGTGGAGATCAGTGAATCCTGCATAAGTAGGGAAGAAAGGAATGTAGGAGCCAGAAGGGTCAAGGACAACACAAGAAAACTCACAAAATCAACTAACCTGGGCCCATAGGGATTCACAGAGACTGAACTGACAACCAGAAAACCTGCAGGGGACTGACCTAGGCAATCTGCATATGTATTCCTTGGTCCTCCTGTTGGACTCCTAACAGTGGAAACAGGGGCTGTCTCTGACTCTTTCACTGACTTTTGGGACCCTAATCGTCATGCCGGGTTACCTGCTCAGCCTCCATATATGGGGAGGTGTGTTTATGGGAGACCTGACATTTCCTAAACTGAAAAGGAGGATGAGTGGATTGGGGGGCAGGAACAAAGAGGGAGTGAATGTGGGGGACTGGGAGGAAAGAAGGGACAGGAAACTGCAGCAAAGATGTAAAATGTGTGTGTGTGTGTGTGTGTGTGTGTGGTGTATGTATGCACGTATGTATATATGTATACAGAAGAAACTCTCTGGAGCAAGATGGGAAGAAGGTTCATCTTAACATTTTGCATAGTGTGCACTGTCAGTGTAACTCATTCATCCAGCCTTGGGCATCTGCATAATGGGATCCAGTACATTGATTTCATTGCTTGGCTTATGGGCAGTACTGATAATGCTTTGCCAATTTGCTCTTTGTTTACTACATTTTCTTTCTAGAACGGGAGAAGGCCAAGGATTGTCTCTGGTCTTACTGTTTAGCTTTCACCTCTCAAATGCCTGGTCTATTTCTCTTCCAATTCCTGTTCACTGACCTTGTCTTTATCTGTGGTTTGCACAGAGTGTTTTTCTCACCCCTGCTTTTTTACTTACAATCAGCTTTTCTTGTGACTCTCCCCCATCCCCGTCCCATCTTGACTAAGTTCCTGTCTTCTGTATCCTTGATGGTGGAGCGCTGGTGAGATTTTAATTCAGGAAACATGGCTTGCAATCTGTGGAGCAACCAGAACAGCTGCTGCTGCTGCTGTTCAGTTTTTCTTGGCAGATGGACATAGAGGGAATTACAAATGGGGAAATTTGCTCAGCCTTGGCTGCTATTTCCTAGAGAAACATTTCACTTGCCAGTGCACGCTCTCTCTCTCTCTCTTCCATACCACCCAAACATCGGAGTTTATGACTCTGACACATTCCCTCACCCCAAGTTCATGACCAAGAAACTTTTCTCATAGAGCTCATCCAAGGCTTTTTAGTCAGGAGCCCTTTAACTGGTCACTTGATCACAGCGAAAGACAGATTTGTTTAGATTTTGGTAGCTTGAAGCATACATTAAGGAAATGCTATTTTATTTCTCCAATAAATTTAGCTCAATACAAACATGTGTCCACATGTCTACTAAGAATCAATTTCAATGAATTGTGCTAAATTTAGCATAAAACTTGTTCACATTAAATGTACAAATTAATTAACCTACTAACCTAATCATGAGAACAGAATATTTCGATCGCTTTTATAAATTGAGGCATTCTTTTGCAATAATCCCTCCTCTTCAACCCTGGCCCCTGGAACTCACTATGTCTTTTACTCCTGGGGTGTGACTTTTTCCAACACTTAAGTGATTTATACAGTGTGTGGGAAAGCTTTATTCTGGCATCGTGTAGCTTGATGACTTTGAATTCATCTCTGCTCTTGTGGGAATTGTTAGTCTGTTCCTTTTATGCCGTGTAATTTAATCATTTGCCAGTTGATGGAAATGTGGGATGTGGTATAGTTTGAAAAGACTATCACATTGATTTTCAAGTTCCTGGACTTTGTAAACTCCTTTGAGAATTTGTTAAGTTTGTAGCTCTTCTCATTCCTGACGGTACTTCTCTGTCTCTGTAGATGTTTAACCACATAGATGGCATTTCATTTTGTTGCTCACTTCTGTGTTGACAACATGACGAAGTTTTCATGTATTTATTTATAACCTGTATATAGAAGTTGGACAATTTTGTCTCTTTTTTTGTATTAGTTTCCTTTTCTGGATAGGTCTTACATAGCCCGAGGAAGCTTTGAAATCACTCGGTAACTAAGGCTTGAGCTCTCGATCCACCTTTCTCCACCACTTAAGTGCTGGGACTATGGGCTGTGTTACCATGCTCAACTATGTGGTGAATATTCCATTTTATCTGTGTCTATCTTTTAACTGGATTGTAGGAGTGCATTATATTCCCCAAATAAAAAAAGGTTATATCTATATTATGCAAATGTTTTTCATATTCTGTGGCTTGCCTTTTCATTTTTTTAAATTTTTTTCAGTTATTTCTGAAGGCTACAAAATATTTTAATGTTCATTGAAGTGAATTTCAGCACAAGTTACTAAAAATCAAAAAAAAATGAAAGGAGAAATTGTTATTACATTTTTATTTCCTTACCAGAGTTTTTGGAAAAGAAAGGTTAAGCTAGTGAGTTTTAGCAACATTTGATTTTATGATCACTGACTTAGGTATCTTCCTTGACACAAAGTCATGAACATCTTACTCTGTTATTTTCTAAAGACATTGAACATTCACTCAGGTTTCTCTCAGTTTATATTTACTTTTTGTTTTATCAGCTGTGCGGTAAAGTTTAGGGTTAATTATTTCCATTTCTGTAATGAGTCACTTCTGCATTACTTGGGAAGTTCAGTCCTTTTTAGTCCAAGCAGAGGTCAGAATCAGAAATCTTTAAAGTGAAGCATTGGTAGAAAAGGGGAAAGAAGAAAACAGCAACGTTCAAAAACATTTTGAAACAATGACTTTGAAAAACTGAATTCATAAATTAATTTTTATGGAATTTTATTTATTTAATTAGATTATCTTTTCAAAAAGAATAGTTGATGTGTGTGTGGCACATTCATGATCACCATCAGGATAATAGCAAAAACAAAGAAAGAAAGAAAGAAAGAAAGAAAGAAAGAAAGAAAGAAAGAAAGAAAGAAAGAAAGGAAAGAAATTGGCTGTGTTGTAGACCCCCAGATTGTTAGCAGACAAAATATGGTTGATGTATTTGTTTAACATTTTTAAAATGACCTCTCAAAAAATTTGGAGACAAGAATATTGTGAGTATAGATAACTGTCATTTAAAAATAATGCCTGTTTTCTTCTGAGAACTTTCTACAAGTGTTTATCAAAAGCACGTTTAATAATCAAATAAGAATAACATTGTCATCTCTTTACCTGTAAATGTACTTAGAGACTTTGTGAAAATGATTTCTTGATTAGGTTAGTATGGATAATAACAGGAGTGTATGCTTTGTATGGCATTGTGGGAATCTCACCTATATACACTTGTATTTGAAGTCTGTCATTACCACAAATATCCTTTTGTTCGGTTTTGATTAATTCTACCTGAAGTTGGATTTTTTTTTTTTTTTTTGCCTCTGTTGTAGTTCTTTAACTTGGCTCATCTCCTCTTCAAACAGATTAGCTCTGTGCATACCACGCAGGTCAGACAACCCACTCTTGAGCCCTGTAGAACGAGGCTAAGACAAATAACAGCACAACGTGCAGGTTTGGTTCCCTTCCTTCAATACTAGTTTGTGTGCCGGACCTGGAGGAGTTCATTTCAGTTCTCCTCATGTGGCAGAGCTGTAATATACACTAACTCTATTTTAATTCTCTCTTATGCAGCCTCACAGCAAGATTCCACACATGCAAATGAGTTTGTTAAGGAACCAAAAAGCATTTGGAAAAAATCTGTTAGTTTAATTTAAGCAGTATGGGGATGAGAGGACCAATTTTGTGTTTTAATGCCAAATTAATCAAATAAATACTCCAACCTCACACCAAATTCATTTTTAAATCAGGATACATGGTTTAAGTGTTTTCAGAATGTATATTGAGGAGCCCTATGGATACAGTAAGTGCTCAGTGTTATCACTGCTATAGTGCTCAGTGGAAGGAGAGAGAGGCACAACAGATAGACTTTAATGCTCTCTTGTGAAGAGAAGTTACATGAGTTTGGAGAGTACCCAATATAAATTATTAAATGTGAACACTAGTTAATTATAGCCTGAAAAATAGGTGATTGTCAAAACTATAAACAAAAAATTAGTTGAAAGCCTACAGTTTGAGTACTGTATGATTCATATCCAATAAGATGAGTATGCTTAATTCTGTGTATTAAAAATTTAATCATTAGGTTACAACAATATGAGTATAAGGAATATCACTCTCTTGGTGATCCTCTTTTTGTTTCTTTTTGCTTTCTAATCAAATGTTTCTTCAAAGCCCAGAACTATCTTTATCTCATTTCATAGTATGTGAACTTCTTGTCCACTGGTAAACCCATTTCTGCTGGCTTGATGGGATGAACTCATTGCCTGTACCTACCATCCTCATTTGGGGTACACAAATAAGGAAGAAACAATGGCTGGTCATGGTATTGTCTTTTTTTATGTTTTGGATGGTCACCATTTATTAAACATCTGGCATATTAATTTATCTTTGAGATACATATAATTGTAGTTTCCCCCTACTTCATTACCCATGCAGGGATCACTTGCTATTACTGGTGTGAAAGAACTTGATTACAGATGTCCTTTTGTGATGACTCAATTAGTCAATATCATCTTACATCATCGGAAGAGAAGTCTACTCAAAGAGGGACATAATGACTGATATTCATGTTTTAAGAGTATGGAGAGGGTGATGATTTTAATTCATTGGAAGCCATCCTCTGATGTGTTAGTGCTGAGCTCTGTATTAGTTACTACTCTATTCTTTTGCCTACTTTTGAGGACTTAAGCAATGCCTCTCACATTATCCCTTTTCTAGTCTAGGTATGTCTCAAATCAAACTGGAATAATAGTATTAATGTAGCATCATTCCTCCTCTGGATTTTGCTTTGGGTAAAACAAAATTACTTACTACAAATTTTATCCTGTATAGATCCATACATGTGTTAAAAAAATTTTGGGTGTGTGCATGTGCATGCATGTGTGTGCATGTGTGTGTATGTGTGTGCATGCATGTCTCTGTGTATGTGTATGTTTGTGTATCTCTCTCTCTCTCTCTCTCTGACTCTCTTTCTCTGTGTGTGTGCTATGCAAACTTAATGCATGTGCAGAGACCTAGACAATGAGACACCGAGGGATGAAATAATAAATTTTAGGCTAAATCTGAGAAAAGTGGACAGGAAACTGTGTAAAAATAGAATCAAACTTTGGGAGAGGTGATGAGAGGCATGATTGAAAAAGTTAAAAATGCAAGATACATTTACAACACAGAGATGAAATACCTAAAATTCTGAAGGAGAATGAACTCAGATTTCATGAATGTTGTAAAATGGTACTATTTAACTTTTATATAATTGATAGGTAATTTCCAAATAGAAAAACCAAATAGTAATTTTGAGTTTACAACTTTATAAATCACATCATATATTTCTATTAACTCTATTCATATTTAATAAAATAAACTTAAATATATTTTAGTAGAAATTAAACCTTTAAGAAATATGTTTATGCAGGAACTCTTGAGTCTTGAAATAAAGAACTGATAAAAATATAGTCACTGACTAGACATAGGAAAATCAGAATCAGTAAAAAAGCAAATTAAAGCTATCTCTGAAGCTTCTATTGGGAGTGTCTAGACATTTCATTTGGAGTTGACTAGCACAGGAACAAAGCTAATTACTAAAATAGGATATGTAGATCTAATCATTAAATAACCTCTGGTCTCATTTTTGTCCTCTGAGTTTAGTTTCTTTGAAATAATTACAGCAAACAAAAACTACATATAATTTTAAATCCAAATATTCTCTTTATATATGAGAATGCTGACTTCAGAGCTATAGTGTATATTTCTCAAACCTCATTTTTTTGTTGTATTTCTGAAAACTTTTGTATTCAAAAAAAACCAGATTATACCAAAATGTGTTTATTTATATTAATGTTCTTTTATGGGGCAGTAGAATTTGGCAAGATTTTAGTAATTGCAAAGAAAGCAATCTTCAAAGGTTATTTTCCCAGGACTTTTGTAATCGAGAATACCAACTTTCAAGTTAGATGACAAAGGAAGAACAGCCAATGGGTGGACATCAGGGCACCAAAATCCCATGGGGTGCTTTTACAAATTTTGTGCTAATGAATCACTTGCAACAATCAAATTGGGCTACAATTTGTTCAGCAACAAGGATAATGGTGGAGAGATTTAATTTGACTCACAGAATCAGAAGATTCAGCTCCTGGACAGTGGGTCCTTTGCTGTGATCATGAGATAAAGCACTATGGTGAGGAATATAGAACCAAGCATAGTTTCTCATCTCAGGGAAGCCAGGAAGCACTGAAAAAGATAAAGAGGAGATGGTGGAGCCAAAGAATCAAGTCACTGAGAAGGATGTTTCTATTAGATAGATAGCAGGGATTTCAGCAGAAAATCTTATATTTCAAGAGAAAATATTATGAGATATTTAAAGTTCTGGGAAAATTTAACATCAGTAAGACCCAATAAACTATTAATCAACCTTGACAAGGAAGAAAGTATACTCAACAAAGTTCTCCTTCAAAAATTAAAAAAAAAATGAAGTGCTTCTTAAAGCAGAACAAAAAAAAATATTGAGAGAATTCATCAGCCTAGGCTGTATTTCTAAGAAATGCTTAGGCATGGCCTAAAGAAGGAGCAAAATGTCATTATCTGCCTATCACTAATACTTAAGAAACAAACTCACTAGCAGGACAGATTAAAAACAGAGAAAGAAGAATACAGAAATCCGCTAAACAACAAAAATTGACAAGAATGGGAGTAAAGAACAGAAGTTATACAAAACAACTATAAACTAAATACAACAAAATTGTCAGATCATCACCAATCAATAATAACTTTGAAAATATACAAATTATATACTCCATCGAAATTATTTAGATTCACTATACGTTTTGAAAATCTGACTCTTTGATTGCCTAGAAGAAACTCACCTCTACATTGAAAGGCATGGAAAAAGGGCCAAGACAGAAACTGAACACAAAGAGGATTAGCTATACTTACATAACACAAAGTAAAACCTGTGTAAAAACTTACAAAGTCACACAACTTATTGAACATGGAGAGGAAGTACGGGTGCCTACATAGACTTTGTTCAGTCCCATGTTTTAGTATCTTTGACATGAGAAGGTACTCTGCATACTATCAAAATAAAAATATAAGCACCAACCCAGCCACAAAACTTTGAGCTCCAATCTGTCATGCCTGCAAAATATTCCTGGGCAATGGTAGCACAAAGCTTGTGGTAATAACTAGTCAGTGTCTGAGTTGACTTAAGACTCTCTTTAAGAGATAGATCCTGTACCTGTTTGGGTAACCCAAAATCCAGAGACTAGATAGCCCAGAAACCTGGGGTAAAACCAAATACTATTGGTCTAGAAAAAATAACAACAAAACAGCAGCAACAACAGCAATCACAAAACAGCAGCAGCAGGAACAACAACAACAGCGAAAACACCAATAAACAGTAAAATGATCTACTAATTGTAATTTTATATAATTGTAATTATATACTAATTGTAAGTTTATATATACCAACTTCAGGGGTATATAGTTATATGAAAGGAAATATACAAAGTCTAAATGCAAAGGTTGGTTATGATATAATAATGTTGGGAAATTTCAACTATGTCAGTCCCATCACTGAAAAGATCATCCATTCCAAATCTTAATAAAGAAAACTGCACTGTAGTTAAACTACACTGGGGACCAAAAAACCTAGCAAACTAATATCTATATAATATTTATTTCAAAATTGAAAAACACCCATTGTTATCATTCAGTTGCAGAATTCTCTAAAATCATATGTTGTGCCACAAAACAAATTTCAACAAGCTAAGAGAGTGGAAATCACACCATTAATCTTCACTGGACACGAGAAATAGAAGCTAAAAGTAAACAAAAATCTTGAAAAATAATTTTTCTTTCTCTCTCAAAGATTGGGAACATGCAGTGGTTTCCACTCTCTCTACTCAAACGAATTCACTGAGAAGTTAATCAAGGACACAGTCTCACTTATGAAAAATATCTGAAATAAATTTTACCAAGGAAGTTGGTGATAGAGACATTTTTAGAATGCCAAGAGAATACAATTTTAGAATTCCTGCTGGGCTGGGTGTGTTGGGCCAGGCCTTCAATTCCAACTCTCGGGAGGTGAAGGGATGCTGATCTCTCTGATTTAGAGGCTAGTCTAATCTACACAGCGTGTTCCAGGACAGCTGGGGCTAAGCAGAGTGACCTTATCTCAAAAAAATGAAACAAGCAAAAACAAAAAAAGCAAAAATTCAAAGTGTGCAATTACTAAACAATGAGACCTTCAGCACAGACATGGTGAAGCTGGACTGCAATAAAGACACAGAGACAAACTGGCAACCGCACTCATGTATTTTAAAGCTAGTTTGGATGTACTCGATGAAACAATTTGACAAACAGATCAGCACATACAAAAAGCATACGGACAAGTTGTTTGATGGTCAGTAATTAAAATACAAATTTTGAGCAATGCATTTGTTGATGATCTCAATCTCAGTTACTTAATTCAATCCTCAATTGACTGATTGAGACAGTAGTAGCCTGAAATAGAGCCGTGACTATGGCCTCCCACACGGCACCATCTATGGAACATGCCCCCAAATATGTCTGTATGTCCTGACTGGTCTCTTTGTCTCCAAAATGAGAGCAAGGTACTTGGTAAGTCACTGTGAGAACTTTAAAATGATTTATATGTGTGGATGGTGAAGATAGGAGAAACGATGATGTTTGTTGCTACCTGGTTTGTTAACTATAAAATGTGATTTTGTAAGTAAAAGAGATAAATTAGGGAAAGTCAAAATTTTAGAAATAAGAACAAGAGAAATGGTGTCATTGTGCTTTTTCCCTTCAAACTACTTCTTTTTTTATACATCTTTTTTTATTAGTTTTTTTTCTTTTCTTTTTTTATTGAGAATAGGAAAAAAAAAGTTTCCGCCTCCTCCCAGCCTCCCATTTCCCTCCCCTCAAACTACTTCTACAATACAAACATTTCATGGTGGCAGAACCTAGATACACTATAAAGATATTGATCTTAAGGTTGAAACTCCTCTATTTTTATGAATATTATATTTTTCTCCTAAATTGTGTTAGGATATTTTATCTTCCTGATTGCTTTAATAAAGTACTTGGTTAGCTATATTATGCACACATGCACAGCACACGGAGTTACGTACATGCACAGACCTCCTACTATGTAATAAATGAACTCAGTTGCACTTAGAAACTTAAGGTTCTGCTACCGCACGAGTCTGGTAGTAAACGGATGGTAGGACAATGAACGGTCGTCGTGGCCACACTCTGGAGATGGAACCCAGTCACAGAACTGTATCAGTGCAGTACTTGGGTCCTCTCACTTTCTAAATCTGCGCTAAGAATACTCATCCTTCTTCTGACTTTAGATTTCCAGTAATAGAAGTAACTGGCATTTAAGAAATAATATTAAATAGTGATTATAAATTATATCTTAACTTTAAAATATGATCTAAAGTTATCAAACCCTCAGTTCAATATTCATAAACTTTGGAATCTGATAGATCTGGTCATCCTGCTACCTGTGGCCACAATGGTAGTCAAATGTGCTGGTGAAAGAAAAAGGCATTCAAAATCTTTTTTGGTGTGTGACTAAGAATAATCCTCGAGTAAAACTCGATTAATTCTCACAGACATGTGTATTCCTGGGGATGTCTGTCATGGACAAACATGGATTTAGTTTTCACTGAATGATTTGAGCTGACACAAGCTTTCCATACATGGCCCTATCCACGTGCCGTGAAGTAATAGCTGCCATTAGTTCTTACTCCATCACTCCTGAGTCTCACAGAACTTGCTATGAAATGACAAGCAAGAAATACAAGAGCTTAATCATTTCTGTATTGAACATATTTTCTACAGAAAATGGTTTTGGAGAATGAATTATTATACTCCATGTCAGTTATAGAACGGAAGCATTACTTTCCATTATCAAATAGCAGAATGCCTTGCATTGTATCCTATGATTAAAAATTATGTTCCTATGTTTCTTTTCAATATGTATATATTAATTTAATGGTATGAAATTAGAAATTATAGTTCTGCCATTTACTGTATTTTTTCTTTTCTACTTGTTTAAAACATTATTTAAAATTTGTAGTACATTTATGTGTGGATTTAAACTGTTGTAGAAAAGATTTGAATCCAAGAAAAGAGGAAGGAGGATCTGGAGATGTGGCTCACTCACTAAGAATGAATACTGTTCGTTCAGAGGACCTGAGTTCAATTTCCAGAAACCACTAACATTGAGTGGTGCTGAAAATACTTAAATACGCATACCCACATACACATAATTAAAAATAATAACAATGAATTTTTCTAAAAATAAAGAGCAACAAAATTACAGATTTTGTGAGGCAAACTCAATAAATAATTCAGTTACCCTGGAGCTTTAGTCTTTTCATGTAGAAATTCAGAGTAGTTTTGTATAATCCTAGGATTACCGTTAGCATCAAAAAGGCAAATCATAATTAATTATGCTGCATAGTACTCAAAATAGATAGCAATAATTGACCTTCACTGTCAATTTGATGGGCTTTAGATTGACTCACCATAGACTAATAGTTCTTGTTATGTCTAGGTTGATATTTTAATCTGTAAAGAAGACTCACCCTGAATGTGGTTGGTATTCTCTATGGGCTATGATCCTGGGCAGAGTAATAATAAGAAATTTAGCTGAACACTCTCTTTGCTTCCTGACTGCGGATGTAAAATGACCAGTTACATCATAGTCTGGCTGCTACAGATAGAGCCACTTTTACCCCTATGTCTTCCGTGATATGACGGACTGCATCATCACCGCATGAACCACAAAGAAATCTTCCTCCTCAAGATACTTTGGTCAGGTACTTTATCATAGTAACAAGAAAGTTAACTGATGCATATGTTGAATCTAAACTTGGCATAAGTTCAGGATTATAAGAACGCAAGAGAAAATATTTAAATAATGATACCAAGGACATAATGGTATTATTTGTAATGTCCTTACAAACGTTATCTGTTTTATTCCTCACAATGGATAGTAAATATCTCTTAAAATTTATTTGTATTTAAATTCCTGATCTTCTTATGTTTTAATGTTTATTGGTGTTTGAGCATATTTATATGTCTGTATATAGAAAATAGTTTTCAAGGAGACTGGAAGAGGGTGTTGGATCCCTTTGAACTGGAGTTAAGATGATTTTGAGCCATCATGTGAGTGCTGGAAATCAGACCCATGTCCTCCGGAAAGGCAAGCATTGCTCTTAACCACTGAGCCATTTCTCCACCCCCTACTTGCCCTTTTGATTGTAAGCTCCTGGCATCAGAAAGAGTATATGTTCCTTACTGAATTTTTAAATTAATAAATTTTCTCATCTTGTCTTTGAGTATAAAGAACAACATTTGGAAACTTCTGAGGAAACATCATAAAACAAAGAAAAATAGTATGAAAAATGTTATACATCATACATATATACTCAGTTGTACTTCTACATAGAAAGTGGGTGAAGACCATTTCTGGACTAAAGTTAAAATGTGACAAGGAATTTGGCAGAGGAAAACAAAATTTATTCCCTTGTGTGTTAAGTTTCTTCCTTCTCATCCTGTGCCATCAATATCAACCAGTCACCCAGTAGGGGGGACAGAAACTCCCAGACAGGAAAATCTTATGGGCAAATGTGATGTTTTCTCCAGATCCTGTCAGAAAATCTACTATTCGGAAATGCCCTACGCCAGCACGGAGTCATTGCAATACAGAAAGATATCAGAGTCTATCTTTCAGAAAAGGCTCAGTGATAAATTCTTCCTGTCTCCATTCAACATTTTATTTTCCTAGATGTTGAAGAAATCTGAGCAGAATTAGGAAAATATGAGACAAAGCAGCACCTGGAATGAAGGGTGGTGTGTTGGTCCAGGGATGGTCATAGTAGGTGATGAAGGATGCCAAAGCAGGGTGTGGGGGCAAGAGCCTTGTTGGTTTCTAATAGAAGAATGTGGTTCATTTGAATTACGAGTACAAAATGAGCAATTTAAATCCCAATATGACTTGCAAGCTTGATGTGAGGTTATTTTTTTTCTTTTTGAGATAATAAATTACAACATCATTCCTTCCTTTTTCTTTCTTCAAACCCTCCTATATACCTCTTCCTGATCACTTTCAAATTTATGACATCTTTTTTCACTAATTTTTATTGCATACATATATGTATTCACACACACATATTCCTACATATCACATGTTCAGTCCATACAATGTTATATTTATGTGTGTTTTCAGGGTTGACTGTTTGGCACTGGACAACCAACTGGTATTCTCTTTCCTGGGGAAGATCACATCTCCTGTTCCCAACTTTCCTCAGTTGCTTATAGTTCTTTGTGCAGGGTTAAGGCCTTGTGCACTTTTTTATCTCTATTCAATCTGTCGTATCTATTGGTATCATCCTAGTTCAGGTCACATTTGGGGAGTTGTATTGGTGAGAATTTATGGATGTAGTTTCCAAGGTTACTAGAAGGCATAACTTCACAGCATACTCCCTAATACCCTGACTCTTACGATCTTTCCACTCCTTTTCTAAAATATTCCCTGAGCCATAGGTGTGCGAGTGTTCTTTACATGTCACTGAAACATGGGGAAAATATTTTGATTAAAATATGTAAACTAGAAAAATTAGAGATAGATGGAAGAAAAAAGAGCTGTCAATAGTTGTCATTCAAAGTAGGAGACGGCCAAGGGTGTGATTGCCTTTCCCCACAGAAATCATGGGGAAAAAAATCTAAGAATTTTTTATGTCCCTCAGTATGTGGGACATGCAAATTATTTATACAATTTAGATGTTTATGAAAATGAATTCAGAAGATTTGTGGATTAAGGGAAAGACAAACTAAACATATTTCCCTCTAGAAACTCTACTTTAAATTGATTTTCCAGTTGAGAACTCTGCCTAAAGTAATTGCTGAGAACTTAATGTATCTTCCTTTTGGAAGGCTGGCAAGAAAGGTCTATATATAGTGTGACTAGGACGGATAAAATTGTGTATTTATGAGAGAGGTCTTGAAACCTGTTAGCCATCTACACTGTCATGTGCAATTAAAGTAATAATTAAAGCAGTTTGTCTCTACTCACTAGGAAGATTCATCTAACATGTGTGTAGCTCATATTAGCAGTGAACATCTTTGCTTCTGACAGTTTCCCATAGATTAGACATAATTTCCAGATTTGATCTGTGCATCAGTGCTTCAAAATGTTATGAAAATTAGTTTCCAGTGTAGCAATGGTGAGACATTAAAAGAGCAAAATGGAATTTGGGCCTCTTTTGAACAGGAGAGGACACTAATTCCCTAAGGTCCAAGCTTCTCATGACTATCCTCCATTTAATTCCTCTAAACATTTGAATTATAGTTTGGAAAGGAGATGACTCTGTGCTTGGCTTGGATCTTTAAAAATGTTGTAATATTTTTGATCAATAAATAATAATTATAATTATATATATATGTATATATATGAATCAGACTGGTATGTTAATGCTTCATGGAACAAATAAATCAGATGCTTAATTTTCACATTAAACAATGGTCATTTCTTTGTAGTTAGACTATTGAAAAACACTTGAATATAGAGGTATTTATTTGAATTATATTACGCAATAGAGTACCCAAACTTATCTTTTCTAGCTGGAGTTTTGTATATAAGGTTAGGTTATGCCTTTTTGTTCTCTGTCTTCCAGCCCTACCAAGCTCTAGAAAACAGCTGCAATTTGGATAAGTTTTACTTCCTGAGCTATCACAGGTAAAGGTGGCCTTTTGCACTTGTTTGACTTATTTGACATAGTGTTTTCTAGGCTTATTCCTATTTTGCAAGTTAAAGAACTTCTTGGCTTTTATATTTATCTGAATGGTGTTCCACTGTGTTTATATAATATATTTAAAATCCATTCCTATATAGATAGAATCATTTTAATAACTTGGCTACTGTTAATTGCATCATGATGAATATGGAAGGTTGTCCATATCTTTTGGATGTATTGTTTTTAATTCCTCTGTGTACATGTTCCATAGTCAGATTGCTAGACCATGTAGCAATTGTATTTTTGGATTTTTATAGAATTCCTGTGCTATTATCCTCAGAGTGAAAGATCAAAGCCATTGATGAGGATGCAGGGAAAAGGGAAGGCCTCACGCTCAAGAATTTTATGGATCACTTTGCTGATGCAGGTGTTTGACTCCTTTTCCTCACTTCTCTGGACCACTAAGCCTCAGGCAATGGCTGGGATACTCAAGAGTGATACATAGACTTAACAAAAATGATCTTTAGATGGAATCAAAAAATTCAGAAAACAAAAAAGAAACAGGGTTCTTGAGATAAAGGAGAACACATGATGAATAAATGTTCTTTATGCTGACAATATTTGAAGGGTTAAAATCAGAGGAACATTAAATTTTAAGTTACTCTTTTGGCTGCATTAATGATTAACACTATCCATTTGTTACTGTATCTTGTATAAACATTACATTGTCACAACTTTAGGGCATGCATTAGATAAGGTCTCTAAAAGGAAAAACAAACCAAAGAGGACAAGTTGAGAATGTTAATAGAGAGACTGGACACAATAAAGAAATTTTGCTCTGATTTCTTCTATGTCAGATTAGGATAAAAATGGGGTCACTACATTATTTGGATGAAGGACTCAGATCTTGTACTTTAAATAAAATATGACCATCAGAAACTGTGAGGGAAGAGTACATTCAAGAGCCTGACAAAGAAGTTGGAGAGTTAAATCATTCTATCACAATTCTAACAGGTTGGGAGTGGGGTGGGGTCCAGCTTTAACGAGTTAAGCTCCAAAGTCAATGGTGAATAGTTTCTCAGAAATGATTTCTTTTCTGCTGAGATATTACATGCTAACAATGAGAGTTATGAATTGCTGAACACTAACAAACATACTGTAACAAAGCATGTTTCTTTCCAATGGAAAGTTTGCCTCCAAAATAAATATTAAACAAAAATATTATTTATTAAAATTATATTATATATAAACAAAAATCATTCTTATCCTTTCCATAGCAGTGGGCCTTGACAGATTTAGTTTCTCCGGGCATTCAGTATGTAGCCTTGGAATTTGTTGGTTTTCCCTTTCCATTCTCTCCCACCCAAAATGCAAGCAGCCAAGAGAAGATATGTGAGAAATATACAAATGCCACATCACTGTTCTACCAGAGAGGTGCCACTGGGGATACTGTGGTAGTGTGGGATTTGTGACACTATTTTATTTGAATTTATTGTGCTTCTGGGGTCAGACACAAGGTCTTAGGCTTGGTTAACAAGCACTATACCACCGAATTTTACCATGGGGTGATATTACTTTAAAGGTATTTGAACTGTTGATTTTTTCTTTTCAATATTGTGATCTCTTGATATTTTTACATGTTTCTTAATAAATATGGTATATTTGAGAACCCCCTTGTTTGGGTTATCTGTGAACTCTTTCCGAGGTGGAAGAAATCTCTGCCTTTAAGTATGGATTCGTTCATATCTGTATTCCTTAATGAATATGAGGAATGGGTTAATAGGCATATAACAGCTTGATGAAATGCAGCAGCATATGACCTTAATTTCCCCTCCTCACTTTCTTAGAGGGGGCTGAGTTCATCTAAAAAGAAATTAGTGAAGCTAGGCACTGCCTCCATGTTGGTATACATCTCTGCCTCGTTGGTGAGGTACTAGAAGTTCTTGCTTTCAGAATCACACTTGGCAGATGTTTTCTCACACTTCTGAACAATGTTGGATATAAGATGGGGGAGATATATAGCTGCGAAAGTTTTCTGACTTAAATTGACCTGATTCTAAGACCTCCAGAATCCCTTTATTTTCCCTTTTCACAAAGACTTAGATTTCTCTTCTCATACTTCACATGTATTTCTTATCTACAGTCTTATTAACATTAAGTAAATCATACAAAATTGTGGGATCTAACTAAAACATTATTGCGTTTTCTAAGATACTGAAACAAAACTGTATTTGTAGAGAATTTGTAAATGTTTTTATTGAACACATCTACTTTGTGTTTGTTGACAGTTTGTAAGGTGCAGTTCGGGACAGGATCCAACCATCTTTGGGTTTTCTCAGCTTTACCAAGGTATATCTTGAACATTAATGTGCCTATATTTCTGTAAAGCTCTTTTCCTAGCAGCACAACACGAGAAAGCCTTTTTACCATATTGGATTTTACTGCTGCTGGTCCAACAAAGATTAAATAAAATTGTAAATATATGTCCAAAAATCATTTCTGCTGAAAGAAAAGCCTGCTATAGAGTCAATCTAAAATAAATTTAGCATGTGAAAGTATTTTATTCCCCAGAGTACTTCAAATTTAGAGTGGGCTCATATTGTGACTAAACACAGCACAAAATCTGAATAAGCAGATGATTTGTGTTTATTACAGGAGTAGATGCCAACAGTTCTGAGAAATCTATGAGCCCTACACTTAAGAATTGAATGTGTGATCCCAGGAAGCATCTTAACGAACTGACCAGGTTGGCACCTCTCATTGGAAGGTTCAGGTGATGTATACACATTAAGGCGGCTCAGAGAACACCTTTGCCACCTGTTCTCTGAATACTTACAATCCTTTATCCCTGTAAAAAATGGCTTCGCAAGGCTTATGTTTGTATTTTCTGACCAGAAGGCGTCAAGTATGGCTGTCCATTGAATATTATTTTGGTCATCTCTAGATAAAGGAATTTAGAAAACATAGTATATACAGCATGGTACAGATGGAGCCATTTGAGTTAAAAGGAAGCCACATTGAAACAATGTATTTTCTTCACACTTTCTTCAAAATAGGCAATTTCCTAGTCAACATAGAAAGTGCAAACTGGCAATTATCTTTTCTCAGACTCTTCAACATCTATATTGTCATGTGTAATGATAGTAGCAAAGTCTGTGCTTTGGAGATTGCATTCTTGAGTACTCGTTGGAATAAACTCCAAATTTCGGAATATTGCCTTTATTACAACCTGTACCTTTACATTTTATGGTTGAATTCTGCCACTAATTATTGCTACTTTCTTATTTAAATAAAAGATAAAAATATTAAAAATCTGTAATTTCCCTAGGCAATAGATTATATAAGTTATCATCAGGATATATTTGACAATTTCTTAAATTTCTGCTTTCATTCAGATCTGAGTATATTAGTTGCTGCAATGAGCAATTGCAATTGGAGGCTTCTTGTTTGTTCTCAGCCACCCAGACCTGAAATAATCACACAGAAACTATATTAATTACAACATGGCTTGGCCTATTAGCTCAGTCTTCTTACTAACTAACTTTTACATCTTAAATCAACTCATTTTTATTATTTTGTATTTTACCACATGACTTGTGGTTTACTGGTAAGTTTCCCGGGGTGTCCGTCTCCTTTTGTGGTTCTATCGTGTCTCTGAATTAATCTACTCTTTCTCTATATCTCTTATAGCTTGACTATATTCTGCCCTGATATAGCCTGAAGCAGCTTCTTTTATTAACCAATGGTAGTAAAACATGTTCACAGCATACAGAGGGGAATTCTGCATCAAGCAATGGGCAGTTAAGAGCTAGTACTATCCTTGGAGGGCTCAGATTTGACAACTGAGTTTTGATTTGAGCTTTATTTTGGGGCTATATCATGTGAGGACTTCCATTTCCTTATTCTCTTCTCCCACTGTAACATTCATAATACACACATAGACAAGATGCTCCTTACATTGTAATGAATTTCTGCCTTTTAAATATAGCTAGAGTAGTAAGATGAGAAAAGAAGTAAAAGGGATACAATAAGAAAAGAAATGAAAGTGCTCATTTGAAAATGACTGATACTATATATATGAGATGAAAATCTTCATCAAAAAGCTCTGAGAACTAATTAATGCTTTTAGCAAAGTGACAAATAGAAAATTAACATAAAAATGCCCATTAACCATACCCTCAACAATAAGTTGAACTCTAATGGCAACTTCCAGGTAGCAGTTCTGGCAAAACTATTAAAGAATAATCAACAGCTTTGTGATTGGGTTTGAGACCTGTTCTATGGGAGAGAATTCATCCCTGGTACTGTGAACTCCATGGGTCGAAAAAAAAATATGACTGATAATATCATAACTCTAGGGGAGAACTTTCTGTCAAACTTATATAAAATCAAACTGCCTTCTAAACATTTATGTTTATAACCATAGACAAATGCTTCCACTGGCATTTACCCGAAAATATTCTACTTGCAATGAATAGTGGTGAATGCAGACACTCATGGCTGCTCAAGATGTTAAAGGTAACAGACAGTCAGTGGCCAGCCCTTTGCTTCATCAGGACACGTATACAACCTATTTTATGGCTTAAGATCATGGGAGATTGGCAAAAGAATTTAAGAATGGAAAATGGGCAAAAGAACTGTAAGATGCTATCTTCTAGACATGATGAAGCAGTAACAATTCTGTGCTTATGGGGGATGAAGTTGCCTTTCCTGGGTTTTCACAGATTGGTCTTTTTACCAGTAAATCATAAACAGGAGAGGAGCTCATAGACCTCTTCTTCTGGCTGATCTATCTACTGCTGATGGTAGCCTCTAGATTCCACTGGAAACATCCTTACTCACAGTCACTTGGATGGCTCTTTTCAAAAATCAGTGGATCACAAAACTGAAGTCATGAATACAAGAAGATGACTTGTTGTGAGGAGATGGGAGTCGATGAAGGTGGGAGGGAGATGAGAAAGGTGAGTGGCCAGAACATATTATATAAATGTAAACTTATCAAGTAACACATTGAATTAAACAGAATTCTTCCTGTTATTTTAAAGCTGTTTCAAAATTTATCTTCCAATTGAAAAGGTGAGTTTTCTATGATGACTAAGACATCTATGTTAAAACCATTAAAATGAAAATATTGAGAACAGACATCTCTTTGAGCAACAGGAAATGAACAAGATTGTGATTGGGTTTGAAGTTTATATCATTTCCAGGGATAAGAAGACTCTGATGAGTAGAAGTTGATTGGACTGCAGGTTTTCTTGTCAATTCCTCACATCCATGAGTTACAAAGTCTTATTTTGACAGCAGAAAATGAATTCACTATGCTGTCTTGATTGCTTTCCCACAGTGCTGCCCCCCATGGCTTTCATCCAGAGATTGTTGTGGCAGGAGAATGAGTGTGGCTGAGTGCATGGTGGGTTGTCCAGGCCCCATGAGGGTGAGCAACCTGAGATGAGGAAGGCTAATCAAGAAGGGAATATCTCTTATTACTTCAGTAGTCAAAGGCACAATTTCAGGTGGGGAGCATTAGCCATAAAGATGTGATAGCTTTGAATTGCTATACCCAACATTAAGGAAGCAAGGGTAAGCATTTTTATGATCATTTCCTTGCAAAAGAGTTTAAGATATAGTTATTCCTCCCTTATGGAGGCCAATGGGAGCACCTATGAGAACTTTTTGGCCCCAAGCCCAGTATGCAATGTAGGACAGAAATATTTTCCAGAACTGGGGCCATTTGGTGGTCACTAAACCAACATTTGAAAATTACCTTGATTTCTACTTGAAAATATCAGGGGAGGCAGTACTTATTTGCCCTGAAGAATGGGCCATTATTCACACCCTCAGACACCTTGTAGAGAACTTGGGCTCAGCAGGAGCTAGGAATGTCTCTGAAGACAAAGGGCAGATTGATTCAAGTAATGATTTTTACTCAGTGATTTGCAGAGTTTGATTGTTTTGATACTTCTGATATCAATTCTGAGTATCTTATACATACAAGATAATCAAATAAATGGAGCTTTTACTGTCCGCGGAAAGCTTGTAGTATAATTAAAAATTATAATTTTTACTCTCCTGCTGGATAAAGTGAAGAGTCTTGATTCATGACTTTATGATAGAAAACTGATTGTTGATATAAGAAAACAAGAAAATGTTGAATCAGGTCATTAATTCAAGTGAGTGTGTGTGAGTTTGTGTGTTTTATCCAAGTCTCTTCGGTGAAGGAAATGGGAGAACATCTCTTTTAGGAATCTAGAGTCCAGTTAATATGAAGTAATCAGTTAGAAGCTTATAATTTCTGAGTTATCTCATGCTATACTAACAGTGTAATATTTTTATTCTTGTATATTGAAATTAGTTACTTATTGCCAACATTAAAAGCTAAAATTTCTCATCGTTTCATTGGCGTGCTTGTTGTAATTACTCAGCTAATTGTATGTGCACACATGTATGTATTTCTGAGGGGCTAGAAATGAGATAGACGTCCTGAGTGGCAGGCAGATAGGGAGAGGGGCCATAGACAGATAATGAAGGTGGTGAACTTCCAAGATAGCTAGCCTTTTCCTCACTCTGTACACTTGAGACAAAATCCTGGTAAGCCTTTTCTCTCACTAATGGGGACCTCTCCTTTTGATCTCATCTCTCAAGTTCAACACCAGACCAGGATTTGTTTACCCGAAAACTTATGGACATATCAGTCTCCCTTTCATTGTTTAAAATGATCAACTCTACATAGGGGAGAGAGACACACTTGCTTAAGAACCTCTTGGACCCCCACATCTCAAGGAGAACAAGTCTCATCTTTCTGTTTCTCTGCTGTAATTTACAGAAAGTCCTTCTTTCTGTGTGCTTTAGTGTGTGTGTGTGTTTTCTCACCTTTAATAATAGGCATCCTTTAGCAGTTGATTCTGACTGCTGATGTGTGAGAGTTTCCTCCCTGTTACCTGTCAGAGCTCAATAATTTGGCCATCTTTTAATTCTCTAGCTTATAAAGAAAATAAAAAACCGATCAAGTTCCCTAAATGGTAACATTTCTATCTATGCAAATATTCATATGCAGCTATAATATTTATTTTTCACAAAGTATGAAATTGCAATGGTTAAACTGGGGTTTTAAAGGAAAGTTGCTGTTTTAGTTTCAAATTCACAACAAAGTATTAGATGGTCTTAAAAGTCAGGCAGTGGTGGTGTTTACCTTTAATCTGAGCACTTGGGAGGCAGGGGCAGGTGGATCTCTGTGAGATCAAGGGCAGCCTGGTTTACAAAAGCTGGCTTCAGGACAGCTAGGGCTGTTACACAGAGAAACCCTGTCTTAATAAATAAATAAACAGATATGCCATCAGAGCCATTAGACACATGTTAATAAACAATAGGTGCAGTGTGGGTAGAGGTGGAAATAGAAGTGCTGTAGGCTTTCTTTTGTACAATTAAAATAAGAGGGATAACCTGGAGTGATGGAGGTGGGTCTTGTATCTTATCTGTTGCTTTTATTGGTTAATAATAAAGAAACTGCCTCGGCCCTCATAGGACAGAAAATTAGGTAGGTGGAGTAAACAGAAGAAAATGCTGGGAAAAAGAAGCTGAGTTATTGAGTTGCCATGATTCTCCCTCTCCAGACAGATGCAGGTTAAGATCCTCCCTGGTAAGCCATCTCGTGGGCTTCACATAATATTAGAAATGGGTTAGAACAATATGTAAGAGCTAGCCAATAAGAAGCTGGAACTAGCCAGGCCAGGCAGTGTTTAATAGAATACAGTTTCCGTGTAATTATTTCAGGGCATAAGCTAGCCATGCGGGTGGCCGGTTGCCGGGGACGCAGCCCCGCCGCTCCTATCTCAACACTGGAGCAAAATGGCATAGCATTCAAACATTGCAAAATGAGATGCCACACCCTTGTGAAGGACACCTTTGAATTTCATGTAAAGTGCAACTGGGATGTGGGGGAGAGGGGAGAAGCAGAGAGAACCAGTTGGACATTGGTCTGAACTCTTATAGAGCTCAGTGCTGATGTTAACTGAGATGCAGAAAGCAAGAAGTCAATAACTTAGAGAAAAGAAAAGAATTTTGTTTTGTTACATTAAATTTGAGTGAAATTCCTTAAGTACATGCTAGTCATATAAGTCTGGATTTTAGTATAGTGTTAAGGAGCTTAGATAAAAATTTGGTAATTATTTATATTTTATTTAAAGCTATAAGAGTGGGTGTGGTCATGTAAATAGAACAAAGAAGCAAAATAATGTATAACCTATCAGTATATTTATAGATAGAAGTCATACATATAAGAATGAACAGTTGAACATTCTAATAATACCAAATATTTAGGTTGGAGAAATAGTATAATCAAATTATCAAAACAAGCTGAGAGGGGACAGATATGGTGATACAAACATAGAAGATATTGAAATTTCTTAGGAGGGAGGGAAAGAGAGGGGGAGGTTAAAAATACCCGATAAAATGCCCGTAACTAATCCAAGATTCAGAAGTTGTTATTGCTTAAGATTAGAGTGCTGGTTTGATGGGTCTCTCAGCCTGGCCAGAGGAGTCCTGCGAGCATAGGAGGGAATTAGGCAGACTAAGCATCAACAAGAAACTCAGAAATGAACAGACAAAATAGGATCTCAAGGAAGAGGACTCTTGGTCCAAAGGGGGATATGTGCATTGTGTTTCAGGCAGCCTAAGGGTCAGGATTGTGCAGTGAGGGAAGCTGGTGGGAAAGAAGTCACTAAATAGAGGATCAATAGATGGGTGTGGGGATAATGCAGAAATCCTTGTCTTATTTCCGTTTTCTCCATTAATTAAGAGGTGAGATTCTCAACTAAAGGTGAAAAGAGTGTTGGGTTTTGAGGAGAAAAGTGTGAAGTAGTCTGCTTAGGAAGAGAGAAGTCATTCATCATAGCAATGTAGTAGGGCTGTTAGGCATGATATCAGAGGTTGCAGTCAGTGTCCAAGCCATGAAGAAGTTGAGGTTGTTTCAGATGACATTTTTGATTTTATAGACCCACGGGTGTTGTCATACTCTATTGAATGAAGTTGTTCTTGTTTAGCGTGTAAGCATATTTTATAAAAATTCTTCCAAAGAAATAGAAGCTAAACCTATCCTTAAAGCATTTTTTTTCCCAATTATCTTTAAGAAAGCAAACCTGATGTCTGTGCCAAAAAGCTAAAGAGCAAGTCTCAAACAATTGAAGAGTGACGATTCTTAGGCAGCGGGTAGGAGCTGTAGGTCAGTTGGAGAGTGGAGAGTCACTCTGGTGGCAAGAGGAACCTGTGGTATGAACGTGCTGACCGCACTCTCTCTGATTGTGAGATAATCTGTGGCGGGAACATCTCATCAGTGTTCAGACAGTTCCCAGGAGTGTCTTCACAGGAAATGGGGCTTCACTGGAATGTGGTTTGAGAGGGAGCCAGAGCCTGGGCAAAATTAGGAGATTTCAAACTTTTCCTAGTTAGGAGATTTGTAAGGGTCTTGGAATGTCTTTCTCACCAAAGCCCAGAATCTTCTTCATTCTCTGACCCATGGCGTGTGTGTGTTACAAAAATATACATTAATCAAAAATTAAGAAATAGGAAGATAACTCAACTGATAAAGTGTATAAAACAAAGCAAAACAAAAAAAAAAGGTTAATAGTATATGCCTATCTATAATGCCAGCTCTGGGAAAGTAGAGATAGGCGGATCCCTGGGGCTTGCTAGACAGCCATCCTATTCTATTTCAGGTTCCAGTGAATGGTTGTGTCTCAAAAAAGCAAGAACACTCCCTAAGACTATGACCTGAGGCTGTTTTCTGGCCTCTACAAGTATGCTCACACATTAGCACTCATACAAACAAATATGCACCTGTACCCATACAAACTTATACAGAAACACATACAATGGTGAAAATTAGTAGCATTCTTTTTTAATTTAAAATTTTTATTTATTTTATATTCAAACCACAGTGCTCCCTCCCTTCCTTCATCCCAATTCCCTCCCAAATGACCCCCACTTACTCCTCTGAAAAGGGAAAGCCTCCCATGGGAAGTCAGCAAGGCCTGGCGCATTAAGTTCAGGCAGAACTCAGCCCTTCCCTGCTGCACCAAGGCTGGGCAATAGTATTCTTACTGATGAAGTTAGAAAGATTTGAGAATTCATTTGTGTTGACACATTTCAGAAGGAGGCAGAAACGGAATGAGGAGCCAGATTTTCATATTTTCAAATTGTCTACTGATTGCCACATCATGAAATAACACCAAGTTAATGCATTGGATCCTGAACCAACTGCGACACTTTTGCTGGATGAGATGCTCAGCTAACTTTTATGTTTAATTGTCACATCTTTTCTGCTTAAAATCTGATTGTGTGTGTGTGTGTAAATGAGGATATAGGGTTGAAGAAATAATCTTAAATAATAAATGATACAAATAAAATCATCTCTGCAAAAGACCCTGCCTTTATATGTATGACAATTGGGTTTCAGAAAAATTAAGACTCGTTCAGGGTCATTTGTCTTGTTAATAGGATTGTAACTAGGATTATGTCTCTTGACAGCTACCTCAATGTGCTTTTTATGTTGTCTGTTAAACTTAACCACAAAGCCACCAAATCTGAGAACGGAAAAAGGACTCTAGAGATGGAGTTTTAAATTTCTCATGTCATAAAAAAGAGGAAATTCACATCCAGAAAATTCAATTGTTTCAAAATGTTATATAGGAAGTATTGGCAGAAAATTAGAGTGGGCCTGTGCCTGCCTCAGGTTTCAACTGCGGCACCATTTAAAGGGAATTATACTATAGCAGACTCAGGAGCAGGCATGGCCAGCTTCATGACTGGTGCTTCAGAGAGTGGAATAATGCACAGCCTTGGACTACAGTGGTTGTTCAGTGGTCAGAGTACTTGCTGCCAAAGCGTGAGGAAGAAACGGAGATCCCTGAAACCCATGTCGGTGCCTTCTGTGTATAACAGCCTGGTTGTAGTAAACCTCTCAAAGACAAAGGATCCCTAGTTCAAAATGAGTAGGGAGATTAGCCAGATCAGGGAACTGTGGTTTGACTGAGATAACCTGCCTGAATGAATAAGGTGAAAGAATTATTGAGAATAACTCCTGCTTTCAATCTTAGATATTCATAGGCATACACACACATGTCCACATGCATGCAAATATGCATACGCACACATGAAAAAATTTAAAAATTTCCTTTGCCTATTTAGGAACTTGAGACAGTGGAAAGGGGAAGAAACTGGTATGGAAATTTCTTTGTAGTAAGTTCTGCACTGATTGTAACTTTCAGGTGATGTAGGGTGTGGGGGGTTAAGCAATGTAAACTAGTGAGCTCAAATGGAGAAACCCACAGGAGCCTTCATCATACACCCATATTTTGTGATAGAGTTGAGGCCTGCACTGGGATTGCTTGACCTCTCCAGAGTTCACACACAATGTGTCATTATTTTTGTCAATTACTTGTTGGCCATGTAGAAGAAAAAAACTGCTTCATAGCACCACCTCAAGGTGCAAACAGACATCAAGACTCAGTGTGATGCCCAAGATTTGACAAAGAACTGGAGACCCACAACTCAGAACAGAGCTCTGTTCCCCATGCCAGACAAGGGCTTCATAAAGATCATCTGCAGCACTCAAGAGACACAGTACAAACAAGTGGGCTCTCATGTCTCTTAGTATTGCACATAGCAGACTAATATTATAAAATTGGAATAAGATTATATTTATTCTATTCTTTTGAGAATGCCATACAGGATTACTGTATTTATATCACTTCCATTCCACATTCCTCTAACTCCATCCTTCCTCTAACTCCATCCTTGTGTTCCTTAATTCTCTCTCAACTTCATGACCTCTTCCTTTTGAATTATTATTGTTACGCATAAGTATATAATAAATATTGCCAGCTGAGTACATTAATGGTGTGTGTGTGTGTGTGTGTGTGTGTGTGTGTGTGTGTGTGTGTGTATGCATGTGTATTTATGGATGACACCTTAGGACTGGATAATCCCTAAGGGAACTTGACCCTGCAGAAAATTGATTCTTCTTCTCTTAGCATTCATCAATTTCCCAAAGCTCTTCATTGATGAGGCCTTGTTATCTACTTAGGGATGTCAATTCCTGTCATTGTGCCGCTCTTGTTTAGTGGCCATATTGTTAAGATTTCATGAGTACAGCTCCCTGTCATGTATAGAAGACATCTGAGCAGACATTTGGGTACTCTGATCATATAGTCCCTCTCCATTACTCCAGTGTTCCCTGACCCTGAGGTATGGCTGTTTGGTTATAGATGTATGAGTAGGGGCTAGGCATGCCACTACTAGTTGTTTTCTGCAAATGGACTAGTTGTGGGTTTAGATGATAGTTTCTGACAAGAGCAGGATAATTGTGATGATATTTGTTTAAGAAACTATTCCAGCTTTTACAGAGAGAGAAAAGAAAGACTCTGGTTCGACCAATTGGAACACACAACTGCAAGATACCAACCCCAAGCAAATCTGAGCTGGCAAATACAATTATTAGTACTAAATGCAGTACTGTAAGTATTGTTCAATTGATATTCAGCACATTGAAATCAGACTGTGTTTGCCTTTGCCAATACTATAAAATGTAATGCTGTCTATGACTTATCTGGATCAGTAATTATGTTGCCTGTCAGAGCTTTTATCAAGAGTTGAGAAGCACACAGCCTTAGAGAGAAAGAATGAAAGTTACTCAGTTTCTAAGAAGAAGACTCATTATGTATGAATGTATTCTCCAAAAGCTCATGTGTCCAAACTTAGTTCCAACATTCAGGTGCCAACTATATTTGAAGGTACAGACCTTGATAACCTAAGGAAAAATTGATGACATTAGGACTTTCAAATAAGGCATTGGTGGTTTTGTATGAAAAGAGTGTGTATTCTCTTTCTCCATGTAACACTCTCCTCTGTCTGGTATGCAAGATGAAGACTTTTTTTTTCCAGTCATCAGTGTAAAACTCTGTACTTCTTGTCTTAAAGAGAGCCTGAAGCTAATCTCTATTATTTAAATTTTTTTTCTGACATGCGCACAGCTATTGTTATATAGTAACAGAACATAGAAGTTTATTTTAAGAGTTATTTGTGTTGTTTCATCTATGTACTAGGACACCTTCTATGAACTCAAGTGCTCAAATAAAATATATGAGAATGGAGAGAATTAATGCACAGAGTTTTATTTTCTATTTGACATAGGGAAAAGTGAGGAAATAACCCATGTAATATTGAAAAGCATGGGCATGTATTTGTGTGTGTATACTCATGTGTGCAGGTGAATGTGATGTGTGATTACCCTCTGTATGCTGTGAATAAGTTTTATTATCAATGGTTAATAAAGAAGCTGCTTCAGCCAATGGCTTAGTAGAAGGAAGTCAAGTGGGAAATCTGAACAGAGATAGAAGGAAACAGTAGGCAGTGTCAAGGAGATGCCATGTAGCTGCAGAAGGAGACAGATGCAGGATGGATCTTTACCGGTAGGCCATAGCCTCATGGCAATACATAGATTAATAGAAATGGGTTAACTCAAGATGTAAGAGCTAGCATGGAATATGCCTAAGTTATTGGACAAATGCTATTTATTTAGTATAGTTTCTGTGTGATTATTTGGGTCTGGGGAGCCAGGAAATTAATGAGCAATCTCCACCTACATGAATGCACTGGTATGTACGTATGTGGAAGCCAGAGAGGGATATAAGATATCCTCCTCTATTCTCTAAATATCCCTCGTTGAATCTGGAGCTTTCTAGTTTTAGGCAAGGGTGGCTCCCAGCAAATTAAATAAACCTACAGTCCCCTTACCAGGACTTCCACAGTGCTGGGGTCACAAGCAAGCTTAACTATGCCAGAATTTTTTATGTTTAGGCTGGAGATCTACACTCTGGATCTCATGCTTGTGCCTCAAATGCTCTTACTCACTGAGCCATCTCCACAGCTCCAATGAAACTTTTTTTATATAATTTTTAAAGATCATCTCATTGACTAGATCTCTAATAATGTTTGCTGAATGAATGAATGAATGAATGAAATAACACCCTGCTGTTTCTGAGGGACACATGGCAGGAAGTTAGTAGCATGATTTAGCAGGGACCCGTGCAGACACTCAATGACAGCTGGAAGGGAAGCCAGTACATCTATCTAGAATGGAAACACACAAACGATGTGCTGTGTGTTGAACTGAAGACCAGGCCCATCCTGACTCTCTGAAGTCAACAGTGGGATGTACACGTGGGTCAGCAGAGTTCTATTACTTTGATCAGACTGTATCTACAATTTGATACAGTCTGTTCCTGCTTGCAGTCAGTAAAAGAACTCTTTGAGCCAGCCGGCCTGCTTCTAAGGCCACGGAGCTTGCAATAAATCTTGTCCTTTTCACCTCGGAAGGATCAAGAGGGACAGCAGGAGCCCTGTCTTTTCTCTGCCACAAGCGGCTCTAACATATGCTCAGAATCATCATCCCTGACTTGTGTTCACAGAACTGGACTGCAGCACCGGTGGGGCTTCCTCCAGGGTCCGTGTAAAGTTACAGCACTTCTGTGATCACGGAGGCATGGATGTTTGAAAGAAGAGACTTCCAGAACAAGTCAAGTGTTGCCAGACAGTTGGGTCTCACACGGAGGGGCAATATGGTCATAGCTGCAGGCTTTGTTCTTAGGCTAATGACAGTATTCTAATAATACAGGCACATTACTGTCATATCACCAGAAGCACATATTGATATCTCATGATAAAATTGTACAAAAATATGTCAAAATATCATTAAGAAGGGAAATGATGGTATTGTTGGATTTGTGTTGAAATAAGGGAACCTTTTCTTTACATCAACAATAGGTTATCCTATGCTTAATATGGAATATTAGCCTGTAAAAACAAAAGAGCATCTAACACAGTTTCAGTAATTATTATTTCTTGATTTTGGTTGCATTATTCAGAACCTTTTGAGTACATTTTGAAAATAATATATTTTTCTATGTCCTTTGATAATTTAATCACTCCAAGCATTTACCTACAGTAATACTGACAATGCCATGTTTCTCACATTACGTGACATTTCACATTTTGCTTTATCAAACTGTGTAACCTATCAAGCATGACAGTGATTATGGCTAAGTCCAATGTCTTTAGCATCCCATGTGTGTATGTATACATGTATATATGAACAGTAATATCTGTATATCTGAGTAAGTTCAACTGATACTCCTGACTGTCTGACCCACAACCAATGGTGGGGATCTAAATGAGCCTACTAGAGAGTCAAAACTACTCCTCTGCCTCACAGAACTGTGATCCTGCCTCCAAAGGTTATCACATTCAATCATGTGTTGATTGACTTATTAAGTAGAAACAATTGGTGGCTATACTTGATTGTATCATTTATAGAGCTTCTTTTTCTTCTCATTCTTACAATTTTACATGCTGTCTGAAAACCTCCAGGGCTGTCTAAAGGCCTACAGTGTAAGAGACTGAAGACAATGAGGGAGACAGGGCCATTTCTGGGACTCCCCAGAACTTTATGAAAACCCTGTCTCAAAGCCACCGTTACTTTAATGAAAACACCAAGAAGGGAGAAAGTGGGAAGAGATTTCTGCTGCCCAGCTTTTGAGTAATAACACTATGGCTCTCTCCTCTAGATGAAGCATCTCAGTAAGTCATGTACTCCAGTTCAGGTCATGAAACTGCAGGTTGGTGCTTGTGTTTTATAAAATGTTATGTTCCCTGTGACTTCTGCTCTACTCTGCATGTCTTACATACAGCAGTGGCTTCAATAAAACTACATGGAATTAAGTTGGATTTGTTTAAACCTCTGGTGTTCATAAGAAAAGACCCAGCTAGAATGGTCTTCCTGTGATAGTCACATCCAGGTTTCATTCATTGCAGTCTTTAGAGCAGTCACCAAGGACTCAGGACCACCTGAGCAATTTGATTCAAACTGCTCAAAACCCATTAGTCTCAATGAAATATTCAGCCTAAGCTTGGGAAAATCTCCAATTTAAAAAGCTAATAAGAGAATATGTTTGTAGATGATCAAAAATGGGTTAAGTAAACCTGTGGGGGTCCTCATAGGGTCTGGTCTAAAGAAGAAGCATCCTATTTTGTGCCTATTTTCTTAAGCCATAAATGCATGGATTAAAATTCTTTTGGTGCCGGCTGTGGTCTGAGAATAGATTTCCCTCCAGGCTTCATGGTATGAATCAAACATCTCAGACACTAGATAACTTTTCCAGGCTATTCCATGAGTTTTCCCCAAATGCAGAAATATATTGTAATAATCAATATCTGTTTTCAGGAATTTGTCTACTAGATTCTCCCCTCTGAGACCCGGCTTACATCACTTTTCATCACCGCCCTTTCCACACGTTATCCCCAGCATGGCTTCTGCTTCCTGCTTCTGGGCTTTGCACATCTTACTTGCCGTGTCTGCAATATATGCCTTTCACATGTGCTTCCTGCTAATGGCATTTCCATAATTTAGACTCGGCTCAATCACATCCACTTATGTGATGACTTTACAAACTGTACCTTCTCTGTACATGGACCTTTAGCTAGAATCTTTACTTGTGTGCATAGGAGGAAGCTTGGACAAGTAGAATCCTGTTGCTTTTATGCAATTTCCGTGCTAGCTGTTTATTAGCAGACAACTTCCTAAAAGGCAGAACTCAGTACTCATCTAATGCTTATATGCAGATTAGCAACTGTCATATATTGATTTTCTTTTTTAATTTTATATTTAACTTTATGTATCTCTATTTTATTTTACTTACCAATACCAGTACCTTTTTCCTCCTCTCCTCCTGCTCCCTCCACTCCCCCCCCCCCCCCCCCNCCCCCCTGCCCTCCTTCCATTTACTCCTCAGAGAGGGTGAGGCCTCCTGTTGGGAGTCAACAAAGTCTGTTACATCATTTGAAGCAGTACCAAGGCCCTCTGCCCTGTATCTAGGCTATGCAAAGTATGCCTCCATAGGAAAAAGGCTCCAATAAGTTCCTTGAAAGAGACAGGAAAATGAATACCATTTTTACACTCTCTTAAATTTTACTTTTTAGAAGAAGTAATTAGAAAATAGTTCTAAATAAAATTGTTCTTCAGGTTTTGTGAATGTCCTTGACTGTCATTTCAGTAAGGTTTTTTTACTCAGCAGGCTCACGGTATAAAGGCTGTTCTCATTTGAGCAGACAGCATGTTAACCTATCAGGGAAAGATGGCTTCCTTTCCAGCCAGAAGTTTGTCTTTAAAGTAGTAAGGAAGGATCTGAGCACTTGTTTGGTTTACTTCTATATTATGTGCTTAGATTCTTTAGTAATATTTGAAACACAATTAAAAGAGACTCAGAGAGAGAAATTGGGGTTTAACCTAAAGATCTGAAAAGCAAAACAGCCAGCTACTGGCTCTTACCTTGACCTCAGTCTGAAATGGCGACCCTGCCTCCAAGAATCTCAGAAGGAGACTGATTTTTTTTTTCCTGATTCTATCCATTTGCCTCCAAATCATGATGTCATTTTTTTCTTCAATAAAGTCTTTATTAGCCTGGCAGCGACTACACTGGGTGTTTGAGAACTTGGGGCAGTCCTCAGTCTTTCTCATGGTGAGTTTTTAATCACAAAATCTGCATTTTTGGTTGGCATTACTCACTTAACAAGAGCAGTTGCCAGAAGTGGAACTATTGAAGCTAAAAAACAAGGTTAGTACTTTTTAGACACATTTCCAGAACTGTAGATTTTGATGAATTAAGGTTTTTTTTAATGATTTTGGTAAGTGGTGTTACCTCCTACATTCAGGTTTTAAGACCTGAGTAGTACTTCCATCATGGCAACAGTTGTGCCACATTCTGGGGGCCTATTAAGGTCTATGAGACTGTAACACTAATGCAACAGAATTCTATATTTGAGTAATTGTGAATAACGTACGCAATGTGTGTAATTATGTATGCATATAAAACTAATGAGTTGGCATAAATAATACTTTTCCTGCATAATAAACATTGGAAAATAATTTATTTAAAAAGCATACCAATTCAGGAAGCACTATGCCATATGGCTTGTATCAGAAATTGACTGCTTCACTGTGACCAGATTTAAAATAATTTTCAGTTTATTTTTAATACAATAAGCATAATGCAAAAAACCAACATATTATTGTTCTATACTCTGCCAGAGGTTGTAAATAGGAAGAGAAAAATACAGTTAATATTGTGATTATTTTAGAAAAATATCAAGAAACATATGTCTCTTAATACATGTAACCATGGTTGTTGAATAATATATTTGACTTGAAATGTAATGACAAATTGACAGGAAAGAATGAATATTTCATGAATATGATCCATGTTATGAAAGTTTATTCATTCTCTCATGTTTGCAAATTTTTAGTTATCTTAGAGAATAAAGGATATTATACCAATATTTCATCAGGGAAAGCTGACTCTGAGAAAAAGGCAAAACTACTTGTATTTAATTATGTACATTAGGAATCATCTGATTCCCTGAATATTTTTCCACCCACGATATTATAATATATGTATATATATATAATTATTGATAGAGATGATGAACACACAGTACTTGTCAGTGAAAAACAGGAAGACTAAATTAAAAAAAGACAGGAAACAATCAGATTGTTATTTTTTTCTTTTTATCCCAAAGCAGAATATCTTTCCTGAATATTTACAGGATCCATGGCTGCTTTTTGAACATTACCTGATGCTTTAAAGTTTCTCAACTTGCAGAGATGAAGTAGAAACAAATTGGTCCTTATTCTTTCTCCCCAAAGGTATCTCTGTCTTTTTGGATGAAAATTATGAAGTATTTCAAGCAGAAAATAATAGACAACTATTTTATTTTTGTACATAACAGCTTGTACACAGATCTGTATTTTATTTAAACAAACTTAATTATGTCTATTGTCTCACTTTAAAGAAAAGTGCTTTTGCCACCAAAACTCAGAAGCTCTTTAGTGATAATTATTTAATATATGCAAAGGGCACCTAGACATTCTGACATATAATGTAATTTTATGGAAAACGAGGGCTATAGCTCTTCCAGCTAGAGCTGTGTTCCTCCCCAGTGATGTTTGTAGACATGCTATAACTCCTCCATGTGTGGGAAGTTAGATAATCCATCCAGGCACTCTTTTTCAGAGGGTGACTTTGTCACAAGAAGAAAGCTCCTTTAGAATAGTTGACAATTCATTTAAGTTTGTGCACAGTGATAACGGCAGTTCACAAAGCATCCGGGGATAATCTCGCCAGATCCAGGTGAAGACAGATGTTTTCATCTGCCATGTTGGTTACCAGAGAATCCTCTTTAACTTAGTGCCATTTAATACTTGTGAATTGATTAGCACAGAGTATTTATTATTCATTAGCATCTTCTACAATATACGTTGTGCATTTGCTGTGCAATTGTGACCTACATGATAAAAACAAATTACTCATTTCTTACTTTTTAATAAAGTTTTATTTTACCCCTAAAAATACAAAAATAATAAGATACATAAAATACAGTATTCTTTAAACAAAAGAGTAAACTTTGATTTATTCCTCTTCTGCATTATTTACTACTGACTAGCTAGCTTCTGTTCTTCCGTCAAAGCCAGGATGCTTAACAAACAAATAAAGCCCTCAAAGTTATTGATTTTGATTTCTTCATTCAATGAAATAATGGGTTGGACTTAGAGATCTTTGAAGTTTCTTAAGACTCTAACTTTCTTTGACATTTCTCCCTAAGTCCAGATGTTTAATTTATTGGATATTCCTAAAGTGGAGGGACAGATAAATAGTTTATATCTCACATGATTCACAGCTAAATTACATTGAAGAACCATTTCTGTGCAAAACTGCAACCATTATAGAGTCCTCTAGTCATATTTGAGGAATGTTTGGTTTTGAATGTTATTTATTTTGAGACAAAGTAGTTGAAAATCTTCATGGAACAAATTGAGTAGGAGCTAAGTTATACAACAGCAATTTAAAGTAATTGTAGCTAAAACATTGATACTTTTTTCGAAATTTAATCTTTGTTTCATTTTAAAGTATATAGAATGACCTTGAATTTAAGATCCTCCTGCCTCAACCTCCTGAGTGCTGTGAACACAGTCATGTACCATCATCATGTCTGTCTGGTTTGTTAGTTTTTGAAAGCCTTTTGTGTTTTATTCCACTCTTCAGGTAGTCCA
This sequence comes from Alexandromys fortis, assembly GCF_014885135.2. NCBI lineage: Eukaryota > Metazoa > Chordata > Mammalia > Rodentia > Cricetidae > Alexandromys > Alexandromys fortis. The sequence goes on along the minus strand of NW_026067944.1, from coordinate 17,735,585 downwards.
TTTTAGGTTTTAAGGGACATCTGCCTTTTGTTTTAGATAATTCATTATTTTCAAAGGAGGTGAAGTGAGTCAGATCTTGTTTAACAGTAATACTATCACTATAAAACAGAGGAATAGAAAATGGTTGAAGACACTCAGGGAAATGCTCAACAACCTTAGTCATCGGAGAAATGAAAATCAAAACAACTCTGAGATTCCATTTTACACCTGTAAGAAGGGCCAAGATCAAAAACACTGATGACAGCTTAGGCTGGAGAGGTTGTGGGGTCAAGGGAACACTCCTCCATTGCTGGTGGGAGTGCAGGTTGGTACAGCCCCATTTGGATTTCAGTATGGTGATTTCTCAGAAAATTAGGAAACAACCTTCTTCAAGACCCAGCAATACCACTTTTGGGTATATAGCCAAAGGATGCTCAATCATACAACAAGGACATGTGGTGTGGGAGAATGGTTTGTAATATGTCAAACATATTTTAAATAAAGGCTGATTGGCCAGTAGCCAGGCAGGAAGTATAGATGGTACAATCAGACAAGAAGTAGAGGCAGATCAATGTGAAAAGGAGAATTCTGGAAGGAGGAAACCCATTCCTCTGTAGTCCTGACCCAACCAGAGAAGAAGCAAGATGTGACTACCCTGCTGAATAAGGTACTGAGCCACATGACTAACACAGATAAGAATAATAGGCTAATAATAGGCTATATAAGTTATAAGAGTTAATAAAAAGCCTGAGCTAATGGGCCAATCAATTTATAGTTAACATAGACCTCTGTGTAATTTCTGTGGGACATAACAATTGTGGGAACATGGGCAGAACAGAAACGCCAACAACAGACATGTGTTCAACTCTTGTTGCACAATGGTCTATAGCCTGTCAATTGTATTTTAATAAAATGCTGATTGGCCATTTGCCAAGCAGGAAGTAAAGGTGGAACAATGAGTACAGGAGAATTCTGGGAAGAGGGAAGTTTCAGTCTGTAGTCATCACCTGGACACAGAGGACACAAGATGATACTGCCTTGCTGAAAAAAAGTACCAAGCCACATGGTGAACACAGACAAGAATTATGGACTAATATAAGTTATGAGTTAAGAAGAAGCCTGAGTTAATAAGCCAATCAGTTTATAATTAATGTAGACCTCTGTGTGTTTATTTGGAACAAAATGGCTGAAATTTGGGTAGGACAGAAACCTCATTCAACACTCAATTATGTTCATAGCAGCATTATTTGCCATAGCCAGAACCTGGAAACAACCTAAATGCCCCATCAACTGAAGAATGGATAAGGAAAATGTAGTACATTTGAACAATGGACTACTACACAACAGAGAAAAACAATTACATCTTGAAATTTGCAGGCAAATGGATGGAGTTAGAAAACATCATATTGAGTGATGTAACCCAGACCCAAAAAAACAGTAAGAATATGTAATCACTCATGCATAAAGTGGTTTTTAAACATAAAGAAAAGAAAACCAACCTACAAATCACAATACCAGAGAACCTAGACAACCATGAGGACCCTAAGCGAGACATATATGGATCTAATCTACATGGAAAGTAGAAAAAGACAAGATCTCTTGAGTAAATTGGGAGGATGGGGACCATGGGAGAGAGTTGAAGGGGAGGGGAGAGACAGAAAGGGGAGCAGAGAAAAATGTATAGCTCAATAAAATCAATAAAAAATTAAAATATCTATGATTCATTCTACATACATTTTTTCAAAACAATAAAGCTAATCCTGAGGTCTCTGAGAGAATGAAGATAATACACTGATAACCAGCTTGTTTTTTTTTCTCTTAAATATGAATGTAAGGACTCATTATTTCTCCTGCCTAGTTGACAGGTGTGTAATGACTTTTGAAATTTTGGGGGGAAGGATGATCGCAACTTCTTTGTCTTGACAAACATCTGTCTTCACCTGGATCTGGCAAGATTATGCCCGGATGCTTTGTGAACTGCCATTATCACTGTAGCATTAATGAGCAAAGTACAGGGATGCTCAATGGTTTCTTATAAGAGTGACTGTTTGCGAAGGCTTCTCAGAGCAAGTGATGAGTCATGAATATATTCTTTGACAACAGAACTTTAAAAGTGTATTCTTCATGTCTGACAGATGTTCAAATTCTTCTTTTGCTTTTTAAATTGAAGAAATTGTGGTTAACATAGATAGCTTCTAAGAACAACTGAGATTTTACAGCTGTAGTCTAAAGAAGTCATGGGAGAGGACACTCTATATCTAGTGTCCAGAAATGCATAAAGCTTTGTTTGTAGTGTGCCGTGAGCAAGAGTCACAAAATTACTATAGTGCAGCTGCTCTTCAGTTTCCCAAAGAGACTCAGTAGAAATGTGATTTGTTCTAACAGTGGACTTCAAGCTGTCTATCCACACACTTGAATAGTGTTTAGAGTTCCTCATAAGAGTCTGGCAACAGAGTACTGTACCTCCGGCCAGTCAGTGTTTCACTGAAGTTCCTTGTCCCTTGTGAGTAAAAAAAGAACTCAAATACTTCCAGTTCTAAGACAGTAGCGTGGGAACAATGCATTGTGGTTTTTCTTGGATTAGCATATGGACCATGTCTCCTTAGGAGGGTGACTCCACTTTCCTTCTGAGACACCAAGCCCTCCAACTAATATCATGACAAAGCTCTGCCATATGACATGAGGGCTCAGTGTAGTTTTGTGTCAGTTATCTTATAAATTATACAGCTGTAGAGTGTTGTTTTTCTTCCTTGAAAAAAGTAAAAAAAAAAAAATACCCAGGGAGAACAAAAAGGAAGAAATAGCCCAGTGTAACAATGATTTTCCCTTGTGACTTGTGAAACTCGTTTATAGTAAAGAGCTCTTCAATCTAGAGTAACTTGATTTTCTTCTGAGAAGTAGCAAATCTAAAAACAGTATCAAAACTTTGTTTCTCAGGCTTCTTTTCTCTCATTTTTTCTCCCCTTTTCTTAGATATGTCATTTTGGATTTTAAAATGAGATCACTGTGATATGTCAAAATTGACAATTTTTGTAACTAATAGTTCATAAAGAATGAAGATAGGCAGCACTTGGGAGGCAGAGGCAGGCAGATCTCTGTGAGTTCGAGCCCAGCCTGGTCTACTGAGCTAGTTCCAGGACAGGCTCCAAAACCACAGAGAAACCCTGTCTCGAAAAACCAAAAAAAAAAAAAAAAAAAAAAAGAATGAAGATAGGAAGACTCCTTCCTCAGTCTATCTTCAAACTGATCCCTGTGATAGAAGTTTATCAACACAGAGGTTCAAGAAGTGACACAAGCCAGTAATAGACATATTACACCTTTAGAATATTCTTAGATGTACTTTCTCTGATGCTCTTTCACAAGTATTTAATTTCAAAAACCTATATAAAGATATTGGATTTCCTGGAGAGATCTATTAATAAAATTAATTCTATAGATTTTATTAGAATTGCTTTATGTTCTTTAATATCAAAATAAAGTCAGTTCTTCAAATGTATTTTTGAGGCTATTACTAAATTAGTGATAGACAGTAGCAGTAAATGGTGTTATGAAATTGTTTCTATCAATTTTTTGCACATTGATTTGTTCATTGACTTTGAAGGTAAGTAGAAGGTGGCATCAATTTAAGAAATTAAGTATCTACTTCACAACTTAACATTTCCAAAGTAAAATTCATTGTAAATATTTCTAATAGTATGCAATATCTCACCAGCTAGTTCATATATTATATTATCAATTTCATATCACTATTTTATATCTTAAGTATGTATTAAATAATAAATGAGATATGTTAGATAAAAAATTATGCTAAAATCATTGTAAATATGAAAACAAGCTTAAACATCTATGAAAAATAAATTATTTTTTAATTAAATCCTATTTATCCAAACTAAAAATACGTTTAACAGTTAAAGCATTATTGATAGATATTTTTTCTGTTTTTCTGTTACCTTTTAAACTAAGAATCTTTAAACATCTAACACCATCAAAGCCATAAAAATGCAACAAAAGAGAGTCATGAAAGATGTTTTTCATTGTTAGCCTATAACCAAATTCCTCCAATTCATAGAGAAGCTAAACATTAACATTTAACGCTGTGATAAATTTTATCATAAAATCCTTCTAAAAGCTTAGTAAAAATATTAAATTAAGACAGGTAAGTTGGCTCTAATATTTTGAAAGAATTAAGACCCAAGATTGATCCTCAGCTCTCAAGTTCAAAAAAAAAAATCAAAAACTAAATAAAAAATCCTTGGCTTCTAATTTCAGTCCTGTGAGGCAGAGACAAGTGGACCATATTTAATAATTCTGAAAAGTTTTTTTTTTGGCCTGTTATAGTTTGATTTAGAGTGTCCAAGAAAAACGCTTGTGTTAATGGTTTGTGTCTAGCTGGTGCATTCAATCTCTACAAGTTGATTTGGTCATTAGAGCACCAACGCAATCAATGGGTTAGCCCATTGATATACTCGAAATGCAGTGACATTTTTGGGAGGTGGTGGATGCCAAACAGGGTGATCCTGGATGGAGGAAGTAGGTTACAGGAGACTTGACTTTGAAGGGAGTGTCTTATTCCTGACCCTGCCTGTCTCCCACTGCTTGCTGTATATTGTGAGGTAAGCAGGTTTGCTGCACCTCATGCTCCTGGCCAGCATGTTTAGTCTCATGTCAGGTCCACACCCAGGTGATCCATGTGGCTATGAATTGAAACCTTTAAAACAGCAAGGCAAGATGAGTCTTCATTCCTTGAGCTGTATCTCAAGAAAGCATCACAGTGAAGGAACACTAACTGGCATCCCACTAAAACATTAAAGTATGGCTTCTTAGGTCATTCATCCATTCAGTACCTTTCCTGGAAACCTGGCATACCCCCCCCATACTATAGATGACAAGAATGACTGAGGTTTAGATTTATCATTCTATAACAACCTCAGAAGAGATCTGATACTATTTCGAATAAAGTTGTTAAATAGAAATTAGAAGCAATTGTTTAAGTTTGCTTCTATATAGTTTAATTTGTGAAAAAAAGAAGGCCTTATATATTTTTCTTTTGTTGAACTAAGCCAAGATTTTGGCTTACTGTTATCATGTTCACAAACACTTTAAGGACCAAGTTTTCTGAGCTCTTCCAGGAATTGAGGACAGGTTGTATACATGACTCCCTTAGTCATGAGATTTTATTTTTCACACATTCTATTTGGCCTGTGAGAACCTTCCTATCAATACTTAAAAATCATATGTTTAGGATTCAACCAATTTTAAAATTTAGAATATCTCATTTTTAATTCTGTCATTTTTTTCTGTCTAGTAATAATACTAAGATTATCATATCACTTTTCTATTTAAGTAGCTTTCAATGTAGCCATTTACAATGATGGACACTTTGAAACCACTCTTGATTAACTATGATGAACCAATTTACTTGTAAATTTCACTACTTACTTTTCTACTGCTGTGAAGAGGCATTGTGACCAAGGGAACTTATAAAAGAAATGTTTATTTTGGGGATCTTCTTTCTAGAGGGCAGTAGAGTCCATAATCATGATGGTAGAGGCATGGCAGCTGAGTGCTTAGATCTAATCCTCAAACATGAGGTAGAAAGACTGCTAACTGGAGATGACATGAGCTTTTGAAACCAGTGACATGCTTTCAAGAAGGTTGCACTTCTTAATCTTCTCCAAACAGTTCCAGAAACTGAGGAGTAAGCATTCAAAAATATGAACCTTCTAGGATCATTCTCATTCAAACCACAACATATATATGCATGTATCCTTTGTATGAATTATTGAGGTGTCATTCCCAGAATTTTTCCAAGGATTTTTCCTCTTTTCTAATTGGTAATGCCATTGATTTTCTTTTAATGTCCTTGTCAGATACAGGAGTCATAAATCAATTTGAGAAGTACTGCTTTATCTTAAGGCTTCAAAAATAATATATATGGAATTTGTAGCTTTTTTAAAATCCAGTGTCTTGTAGAATAAGCTAGACAAGACATCAGGAGTTAGATTTTTTAAATAATATTTTTATTAGATATAATACATTGTTTTATCAAGTATTTGGTCTTTTTATCTATGTCACTGAATTTGCTGGCATAAAAATCTTCATAGTAGTTCTTTCTATTTTGATGCTTTAAATTTGTAGTGATGGCAACTATATCCTTCATAGTGGCAATTTTCCTTGATTCCTCTATGTAAAATTATTATTCATTTAATTTCACTAAAAACAAATTCTTGATGTGTTAGTTTCTACCTTGTTTTTAGCTTTATTATTTTGAGTCACTTTTTTATTACCTGTCCCTCACATTTCTTCTGTTTAATTTTATCTTTCATTTTTGTTTCTTTTTAATAATTGGTCTCTAAAGGTAAAAGCCTAGGACATTAACCTTAAAATAGTTTTGTTTTTTAATACAGATTTTATTATTTTGATTATAAACTTAATTTCCTTTCCCTATCATTGATAAATTGTTTTGTATGATCACACATTTTACAATCTAATTGGCATTGTGATTTATTTTTTGATTCTTAGAACACTTAGAAGTATGTTACATATTTTTAAATATTCAAAATTTAAAAAAATATGACTTAATATTATTATTTCTTATCTTCAGCAATTTTAAATATATTTTCCATATTATAAATAATTCCCTGCAGAATTTGTTTCTATTTTACCCATCATAGATTCTTTCTGGGTCATCATTGATCAAATCTAGTACCAGAGACCCAGCCAGAGGCACATCCTCTATGATACTGACTCCTATTGAGCATTTTTCCCCCTTGGGTTTACTCAGTTTGCTTGCACTCAGAACCGTATTCCTGTAGGTGGATGTCCAATAATTTGTCCAGAAGCACTTCTCAGGATGTGCTTTTCACACATCCATAATAATTCACAAGAGGATCTGGAATCTCTTACTTTGATATACACTTCAAAACTGATGTGGGATTCCCCTCTGTAATCTGTGAATAACATTGGTTAATAAAAAAATTGCTTTGGGCCTATTGCAGTGCAGAGTAGATCAAGGCAGAAGTTCCAAGCAGATAGAAGTGGAGAGAGTAGGTAAAGTCAAAAAGAAGTCATGTAACTGCCACAGGAGATAGACACTTGACGTTGGATGATGGACTTTTACCGGTAGGCCACAACCACGTGGCAATACACAGATTAATAGAAATGAGTTAATTTAAGATGTTAGAGCTACCTAGGAATACACTAGAGTCATTGCCCAAGCAGTGTGCAATTAATATAGTTTCAGTGTGATTATTTCAGTTCTGGGGAGCAAGGAAACAAACAAGCAGTCACTGACTACACAAGACTGTAAAAATAGAGGATCACACTTTTCTCTTTCCACTTTGTTCCTCTTCCTCTTCTGCTTCCTCTCCTCTTTCTTTGTATACACACACGTGCGCGCACACACACACACACACATGCACACACACACACCTCTCATTAATTATTTAATATCATCTAATTTATTGTTCAACATTTATTGTCCATGGATGTACTGGAAATAACTGTCTCTTAAAATACCCAGTAAAGAAGTTAAAGATTCTTTCCCTTAATTGTTTATGCATAGAGATGGAGTTTGCAGATATTCTTATTCTTGGTAGTATCAAATTTTATTGCCATCCTGACTCTTACTCTAAGACCATCCTAACTTTTTCCTTCAAACCAAATTTAATGCCCATTCTACTATATACTCAAGCACATTCTCCTCACAAATCCTGGAGAAAGTTTGTTAAAGGGCAGCCTAAAATATTGTATTGTTAAGTAGTAATCATATTAAAGTTCTGTCTTGACTTTCTTGTTGAATCCAGGAATCCCCAAGAACTTCATGAACAAATATTTGGAAGCTTTTTTTGAAACTCTGATAATTATTTCTCTTGAGCATTTTAGAACGATATTAAAGAGCAGCATTGAATTTATTTATTAATAAAAATCATTAATATGTGTTTACTTATAGATGCTAGTTTAAAGAAGTACTCTTTAGTTTTCAGTATTTATCATTTATAATACAGAAGTGAATATGCACATATTCTTCTTTTGTATTGGTCATACCAGTTTAAAATCATTGCTCTTTTCTTGTGCTAAATATCTTTCTTATGTTTATGTACAATTTATTTCCTATAACAGAGTAGTTGAAGTAAATATTTTTGCCTAGCCTCTTCTAACTTTGTGTATTGTCCCAATATAGCAGATGATCATCCTCCCTAGTTCATAAGACTTTCATGAAGTTGAAGTGAGGAAACATATGTTAAACATCAAGCTCAGCATTCAGACCATGGTACCTACTTAATACATATCAGCTTTCTCTCCTGTCCCCTTTATGTTTTTCTTTGAAGCATATGCTGTCTATTAATATTTCTGTCCTCCATATTGGTAGAATAAATGATGCCTAGCAAAATTCTAATACCCAAAGTCTGTGATGTTTAGGTTAGATAAACTTAACTATTTTCCCAAGCACTTATGAATACCATGACACTTTGCTTTCTATCAAGTCCTTTTACTTTATTCAGAAGTGTCTGAGGAAAACCCCTTAAGGAAGCTGACTTTTCATAAATTTACAAATTCAATGCTTCATTCTTTTGCTGCCGTTTTCCAACCTGTCAGACACATCTGTTTTGCTTTTGCTTCAGCGGGCTCTCTGCAGGAGGCTACTTTCTGACATGATTATCCAGCAATCTCATTTTTAGCTCCTCGCACTGGCAGCTCCCTCCTGAACTGCTTTAAGATATTTTACAGATCCCTCTCTTAGTGACTCTTAAGAGACTACTTGTGGGGGGAAGAATTAAATCATCGACTCGAGTGTCATTCTAACCTCCATGTTCAGTCTCTTTCTTAAATGAATAAATTATGTTCTGTGGCTCCCATCTAAAGAGAGGCGCAAATGAAAACTCTTTCTGGGGAAGACTCCCAACCAAACTTAGCTATAGACACCCAGCGATAGGGCTCATATGCATTAGTAAATGCATTATGGTTCCATAGTGTCTTTTAACTAAGATCAGATCATGCCAATTCGGAATCCCTTTGGGCCTAATTCCAAAAGGGCTGTGTTCTCTCTATATTGAGAAGTTTTCCTCTAAAAACTAAGAGTTTCTGGGTCCCACCTGCAAGCTATACTTTCCCAATAATCCATTACCTGGCATGACACATGACATCTCTCTTTTCAGAACAGTTTCATTGCATTCCCCCCACCTCAGTAATGCCATCCAGAGTGGCAATCATTCACTTTGAGGAACTTACTGAATTATAAATTTCCTATAGTTCAGGCTTTCTCTTTTTCATTCTCTCCCCAGATGAAAAATAATACTTCCTTAGGTATGTACTTCTTTTGCTTTAAGATATTTTGATCCACCACTTGCCCTCTACTGTGGCTGAGATTCTCATGGTGCTCTCATTGGATGTGGCTACTTTCTGACTTCTTTCCTGCATCTTTTTCTTCATCAGTGCATCCTGAACCTTGGTAACATGTCTTTTAAGTACAATGGTAGATTTTATTGTCATTCTTTTATAGTTGCTTCAGCAGGTTCCTATTAGTCCATACATTTAAAAAACCTGATTTTCTTCTCATTTTTAAAGAGGGGGAAATTATTTATTAATGTATAAAGTCCTCTCAGGTTAGTTCTTACCTATACTTTGAGCCTAATCATCTCCTACTCCTGAAACTGTCATGTTTCAAAATCCCATTGCCAGCCCATGTTCTGTGATTTTAAAAGTTATTTTTATCTGAAACTTATATTAAAAATCAATTTTACCTTTAAGTTGAGTCAAAAAATTAGCCAACTTAGCATTCAATCAAAACACATCATATCAATTTACCATCTCTTTTTAGTCTCTAGATCTCTATTTACAACATCAGCAAGCTGGGCAATAGCGTACATTTTCATTTCTCTTCAAGTAAGAATAGATACTTTGGGTAGATGGTCAAGAAAAAATACATAGCTTTTGAAAATGCCTTTAATAGTATATATTTTATATTGAATGTACAACTCTTATTCCAACTTGTTAAAAATAAAAATATTTGATAAATTGGTTATGAAAGGATTCTGTTGGTGAACCAGTAGAAAACCAATGAAGGAATGGCACGTGATGGTATACAGTTATTTTAGTAACAGATGGGAAACAGCAATGAGTCTAAGAAAAGGACGCAATTAAGAATAAGTAATATAATGGGAGTGGAACATGAGAACTTGGAGCAAGGCAGCTGAATGAGAATTTAGGAAAAATAAAAATAGAAGAGCTTTGGAGTCTTGCAAGGACATTGTTCACCAAGTCTCTGGTCTTGGAGGATTTGAGATGTTTTATCTATCTATGCCTGAATATAAAAAGAAGTAATTAACATACCTAGGCAGCAGCTCTCCATCCACCTCTGCCTTATTGGGTACTTAAAACAAAATACATCAAAGCCTCCATAAAGATTCAAGTTTATTGAGCAACTATAGGATTTGAGTTGACCAGGTTTTGGATGACTCTGCACAACACAGGAAGAAAATGCCTGCAAAAAAAAAAAAAACATGGAGAGAAAAAAGTAGTTAGATTGTTCTTTAAAAAAAATGGGAAAAGAATGAAACAAACTGTAACACAATGTACACTGTGCCTGATAAAGTACACAATTCAACTTGGTTGCCCCCTAGGGGTGGACGGTAAGTCTCCATTGCTGAAGCTACCACTTCTGACCTAAGACACAAGGTACTTGAAGATGATAGAGAGGAAAGATTCTAAGAGCTAGCAAAGGAGGGAGTTTGAAGTTTGAATCTCCTAAAAATGTTAGAAGCCCCATCTGTCACTTATTATCAGCATGGCTGATAAAACATGATCTGAAAAATGACATTAATAAATATAGCAATATGAATGAGGCAAGGAATGGGAATAGGAGAGTTTTATGAGGTCTCAATTCTAGACAAAGAACTACAGGTAACTAAGGAATGCTAAGAGTGAGGGGAAAAGTCTTCCCCAGTAAAGAGCACACCAATTGTTTATCCAATATCAAGTATAAGCAACATTGTATAGATTGAGAAGGTTATATTTAGGAATATACACACATTAACACACATACATGTGTATATATATATACATATATATTAGGAAAAATTAAAGAAAAAGAGAATGTGAATTTGAAAGAGATCAAGGTTAGGTATGTAGATTGGTTTGAAGGGAACAATGGGAAAGGAGCAATAATAATTACAATGTAAAAAGTCATTTAAAAACAAAGAACACAGCTCTGAGCTATGTTCCGAATTATCTAGCATCTGGGTTAGGACATTGGGCAGCTTTTCTAATCTCTTCAGTTTTTATCAATAAAAGTAAGATGTGATACCAACTTATAAGGTGTCTATGAGTAAAATATTTGTACATATAAAAAATATGTTAGGTTCAACATATTTTATTCAATAAATGTTTTTTTTACAATCTTGGCCATTCTAAGTCCTTCCTTTTGAAAAATTGAAAACAACACATTATAGGCTTAATGTTTGTTTTTTTTTTTTAATTCACCTGTTTTTTGATTTAGAAATTTCATGTTAATCAATACAGTAAGTAGGCTATTCATTTGAAATTGAGTGACAGTTTCATCCATCCCTCTAGCTTAGGAATTAGTTTAATTTCTTTTTGGTTTCAGGATTTCCCACAGGCAGTTTTGAATGTCATATATACTTAGAGTAGACATGTTGTACAGTGAAATTGTGCAAAACGTTCATGACAACCCTCATCTGAGACATAAACACTGCTTGTGTCCTGCTCATGTTTTCAATAAAACTGTATTATTTCAAGCAAAACTACTTAGAATATGACTAAACACATACTCTGTGAAACAACATACAATAGAAACATTTCCTTCTGGTTCTTGACACAGAAGAATGTATATGTAACAGACTGTTATTTCCTTAACTGACTCTTTTGGATAAAGATAATTTAGTTCCCATTGAACTAAAATCTACTGATTCTTATATCCATCTCAAACTTTCTTTAGTGCCAGGTCCTACTTTCTCTTATGCCCTATCAACATGTCCAAGAAGCCTGATCTCTTTCCAATTTTCTTTCTCAGTCTTCTCAGTTTTTACTTTCTTCTTCTTTTTCGTGTCCTCTCCATTGAGGAATAGAATTTACAGAACAGGAAGTTGTGGAAAGTCATCTTCAAGACATGAGAAATTAATATCTTCAAACTATTTAATAGCATAGTTTTGATTATTTATTTTTACCTCTGGTCTCCAATATATCAATAGCCTTGAAATGATTGATTGCCTATTTGGACAGGTTTATATCTATTCACAGAGGGATAAAATTCTTAATGTATCACTAGGAAAAGAACATGCTCTCATGTTTGTTTTAATATACATTACTCAGAAGTTTAATTTGTAAAGCTTGTTTATTCTTCTTAAATTTATGAGAAGTATAAGTATTGCTTCAAGGTCAAAATCTGCAGGTGTGTGGTTTTGTAAATCACACATATTAACTTGACTTCAATTCACACAGGGATTCTGTCTTATATAGGTATATATAATATATTGTCGTATATATATTATATATAATTTTAGAGATCCAACCATCCTTAGTGGAATTAATCAAAGGCAGATTTTAAAAAGTTGAATTTAATTAAGTTTAGCATATCTCTTAACTCAGGAGAAATAGTCAACTCCCATAAATCATTTTTTCGGAGACTACAATGGATGGAATGCAATCTGAATGGAAGAAAGATTTTTTTTAAAAACTCACTCATTATTGTGTTCTGGGAAATTTTACTGGACAGAGTTTGTGTAGGTTATAATTCAGCTAAAAACAAGCAGAAAGAGTATAATGAACAAATCAGTAGACCTTCCTACTATTCTTCAGAGTTTGCTGTTCCTTTTAGAATTCTGAGAACTTGGGGGCATGAAACATCTCAATAAGTTGGTTGGTTTGACTTCTAGACCTCTGTTAAATATCATTTTACAATAGGAATGAGACCAGGCATTATCAAATCCCTGCTCTTTCTTATACAGCCTCATTATGCTGATATGAACAGTTAATCTTAGGTCTATCATCTTTTTTTTAAATTTTGATATCTCCTCTTTTTAGATGACAATTTTTTATTGACATATATGGTCATGTACAAAGTGTCAGTCTTTGTGAAAGATAACGATGATTCTTCTTGATTTGTGCCATTTGAGATTTTTGTCATTTGGTACACACTTCATCTAGTGACACCATATACAGCTAACTCCAAGTAAAAGTATGCAGTTATGTAATATCGCTTATATATTTTAAACAGATGCAAGGTGCTAAGGTAAATACTTTTAATTGGAAACAACAACGAAAATTATCTTTTGGTAAATATGCATGGTATGCAGTTAGGTTTCAGTGTGTTTTTATCAGAGTCCAGCCAGGGGAAAGGTTGCAGCTAATACGAGTTAAACCCATTCAGGGCCCACATCCTTTGTGCATGCTTGCTAGTCCCCACCCCCTTCACACCACAGCTGGTGCTTGTTTCCACCACTGAGTTTTAAATAATTCAGTGAAAAATTTTTGAGAAATAGAGAATGTTTTGCATAATTTTGAAGCCTGATTACTATTTGCACCAAATGTTGCTGATCAGCAAGATTGCCTCGGTGGGAGTAGAGAAGATTCCCTATGAAATGAAATTCAAAATAAATTCATAAGCTGGAAATCTAGAATGGAGAACCATCCCTACATCATTTGATACCTAATCTAGAGGCATTATGAAGTTAAATCAGAATACAAATGCAAACGGAAGTTTCCTCAGAACCGCTAAAAAAGAGTAACCCTCTTTTGCTGCAGTTAGAGTGAGCATTTTCTTGTATCTTTTTCAATGATTTTATACATTTATTCTGTACTTGCCCTCTCTTCTACCAGAAGAACTACTATAAAGTTAAGGATTTCACTCTCTTGCCTGCCCCAAGTAGAAAGCCTTCCCTTTCACTGTTGTTTACACAGATGTTTATTTTTTGTTAAGCTGAACCCAATAGTTAAAGAATGTGAAAAGCAACTGGAGAAGAGCCAGGAATCACTTAGTTTAAAACAACTGCATTTGACTATAAAAACGGCTATGTTTTTAAGTATATCAACTAAAAGGGTAGACCATATCTAGCAATGAAAGGAAAAGAAAATTGACCAAAGAAATAATAAAGTATGGTAAAGGAGATCACACTTGTGATCAGCTTTCACAAGAAATGAGAATTGGAGAATCACTAAACCTAATGTGTTATACACAGGGTTTGCCAAAATAAACTGGATTTAAGGGATGGTGAAAGAAATTTCCAGATCTCGTCGGTTCTAGCCATACATGGTAAAGCAGGATAAGTTAATGTCCAGAACTGAGGACTCTAAACAGTGCCTGAGAGCTTCAGAGCAGCCTCCACAACAGGCAAAGAAATATATTAGCAAAGGTTAGTACTAAACTATTCAGATTGTATTAATAAAGAGGTCCAGAGTTCAAGAGACATTGTCGTCTTCATATTCTTTAGTCAATATACTCTCTCTCTCTCTCTCTCTCTCTCTCTCTCTCTCTCTCTCTCTCTCTCTCTCTGTGTGTGTGTGTGTGTGTGTGTTTGTATGTTGGGGGTTATGGATAGTCATAAGTACACCTGTGTGTACTAGTATGTGCATGGCCATGAGTGTGCTCTCCTGTGTCTCCTGGAGGGCAAAGGTCAACAAACATCGGATGCATTCTTCTTTTGTTTCTTACTTTATTTTTTGAGATGCAACCTCTCAGGGAATAGGGAGTTTGTTCCTTCTGATAGACTGGCTGACCAGTTAGCCCTGGGATCTGCTGATCACTGCCCCACAGTGCAGATGTGAGCCACTCTGTCTGGCTATTACATGGGTCCTTGTAGATAAAGCACTTTATCCCCTATTTTTATCCCCTATTTTTTCCAACCCTTGAAGCAATACACCCATACAAATCTTTTTTTTTATTTGTATATATTTTGGGCCACCTCTCCTTGCCTGTGCCTACTCTCTGTTGTTCTTCCATAGAAATGTCCCATTTGTTTATACATAAAGGTTTTTCCAGAAAAGATAAACTTTTGGCCAAGTCAATCACTTTTGGGGGATTCATATGTTTTCTTGTACTTCATCTACATGGATGTGACATCCTGTGTAAATATACCCTGAAAATAACCAGAGCACAACACTGATAAAGTGCTTGGTGTCCAACAAGGAAGAAAGACCTTTGCGCTTTATTCAGACAACCTCTGAATAAAGTAGGAGCTCAAAGGTTTGTCTCCATGCACACCAGAGGAAGAATCAAATCACATCCCTGTGGTTGCTAGGAATAAATCTTAGGACCTCTGGAAGAGCAGTCAGTGCTCTTAATTTCTGAGTCATCTCTCCAGTTCATAACCCAAAAAGTTTTAGTGAGCATGAACAAATGTAAATGTATCAAACAACATCATATCATCATTTTTTCAACAGTGATATGACTTTAACTTTTACATGGAAGTCGAGGACACTTTTGAATTCTATAAGTATGGTAGGTTAGCTATCTAACATATGGGTGTTTGCGTCAATGATTATCAAGTTAACCATCCATCAAATTTCAATGCTGGTATCAAAGGTTATTAGTGAAGTAAATCAGAGAAGGGTTTAATGTTACTCTGAATGAGAGAACCTATGCTTTTTATTTCTCTTATTTTTAATTGTTAGAGAAAATGCAGTGTCTATTTTGAAGTCAGTCCCCTAACTGTCCCTTTTGCCCCTCTTTCTGTTTGAGAAAGAGACTCACTCTGTAGCCCAAGCTGACCTTCCTTCAACTTGCCATTCTCCTGCCTCTGCAACCCTAGTACTAGGATTATAAGTATATATCATTATATCTGCAAATTTTTATTCCATTGTTTTAAGTTTATTTTGTATAACAACCATAGTTTTCCCTTTTCTTTCCTCCCTGCTCTCTGCCCCCACCTTCCCACTACCACTGGGCCCTACATCCACTCCTTTCAATAGGTATCCACTCAGATGGGATAAGGCTTCCCATGGCAATCAACAAAACATGGTACATCAAGCTGAGGCAGGACCAAACCCCTCCACCTTGAATCAAGGCTGAATAGGCATTCCACCATAGGGAATAAGCTTTAAAAAGCCATACCTGGCAATTTTATATGTAGCATTTCCAGGTAAAAAATTATCTTGTTCAGCAATATACCTAAACCCAGAAACCACATATGTTGATCAAATCAATTGTAATTTTTTTTCTAAATGTGACAGAATTAAACACTTAGCTTACTTGGCATAGTTTTCTGTTGCACTTGAGGTAGATGACTGACTATGAAGGTATAGGTTGCTGGATCTGGATTCTGTCTTTGCTGCTTATGTTCAGCAGGAGCCCTCATTGTTGCTGTTTAGTTTCCTAAAAGAACTCAGTATGGCAAGTGATTGAGGGGTCTTCACTCTCACCTCCATAAAATCTTTCATACCATTTAGTGTTTTGTAAATAAAGGAATTACAAGACCCTTATATCAGTCCGGGGCTCTGAAAACTCTGCCAGCTTTTTGAAACAATGTGGCCAATAAGTAACCAGTCACTGTGTCCTATACTGTAGGGACATGTACTTTGGGTACCAGAATTTAAAACAGATTCATATTTTTTTGCTACCCGTTACATATATAGATGTACTAGAAACAAGAACAGGCAAATACACAGGCATTTTTATTCCTCACTCAATACTTTCCATTTAGTGTTTCATAATGGTAGTTCTGTTAATGAAAATAAATTTATTTCTAAATATTTGTCTCAAATCATACCTGAAAGAAATACTAGCCACAGGAAACTTGAGCTGATAAATTCAGAATCAATAGGTTGGATAGAAAAGCTAAGAATGATAATCAGAATATTTACCTTCAAGTGCATTTTATGAATATACTGTACATAATACATATATACAAATGAGCACTTAATAATGTTCCAATCAATTTGTAACCTGTTGAAAAGAATGTAGAGTAAACCACAAACAATCCAAGGAGGGATAAAAAAAATGAGTTTCTAATTCTGTTCTGGGTCTGCCATCAACTCTTTCACTAAGAGTAAGTATAGAATTACTTGAGATTCAATACTTTTATTTACATGAGGTGGGGGGAACACCTGTCTCAAATTGGTATATCAAATAAGATGAAACATGTGGATGTTTTTGAAAATGCATATGCAATCAAGAATGACATATACAATTGAAGAAAAAGGAAGTAAAAAAGCTAAGGAATTGACTATCGTCAAAGTGTGACTCCTGATTTTCTCATAATACAACTTCCATGGTTCTTAAGCATCAAGTTCTTGGAAGTAGACATTCGCACTTTTGACACAACTTTAGGTGTGTTTTTAGAGATGCCTCAAAGGTCTTACATTCAGTACTCTAATTCAGGTTGAAATGTCTTTTTTGTTAAGAGTGAAGCCTAAGTAGGTTCTAGCCACCCTGTGTGGATTTTTTTTTAAATAAAACTAGAAAAAAAAATATTTATTTATTTATTTATTTATTTATTTATTTATTTATTAAAGATTTGTGTCTCTTCCCCACCACTGCTTCCCCTTTCCCTCCCCCTCCCCCAATCAAGTCCCCCTCCCTCGTCAGCCCAAAGAGCAATCAGGGTTCCCTGCCCTGTGGGAAGTCCAAGGACCACCCACCTCCATCCAGGTCTAGTAAGGTGAGCATCCAAACTGCCTAGGCTCCCAGAAAGCCATTCGTTGAGGTGGGTTAAAAAACCATTGCCATTGTTCTTGAGGTCTCAGTAGTCCTCATTGTCTGCTATGTTCAGCGAGACCGGTTTTAACCCAGGCTTTTTCAGATCCAGGCCAGCTGGCCTTGGTGAGTTCCTGATAGAACAAACTTGTGCAACCACTCTGGAAAGCAGTGTGGAGGTTTCTCAGGAAATTCGAGATCAACCTACCCATGGACCCAGCAATACCACCACTCTTGGGAATATACCCAAGAGAGGCCTTATCATACAACAAAAGTATATGCTCTACTATGTTCATAGCAGCATTGTTTGTAATAGCCAGAACCTGGGAAAAAAATCATTTTTTTAAAAGAATCAAAAATGTCTGCAATGAATTACATAGCAAATCCCAAGTCATTAAAATGAAGTCTAATATTCCAGTCATATTTTATTACCAAGGAAAGTCAATATTGTGCAATCATAATATTTCAATCAGGAAAAGAAGCAAAATTGCCCTATATATAATCTTATTACAGCTTATGAAGTAGTCAATAGAAAAGAAGCTCGTCTGCCTGGACACTTATTCAACTTCCTCATCCTGATGGTCCAATTAAGAAACTTGCCTCATTAACTCAAGTCAAGTGATCAATACCCTTTTCAAATGTAAAGCAGAAAATCAGCTGTAGCAGAGCCTTGCATTTACTGAAACAACAACACTGAAATTAGCCAAAATATTCAGGGGTCACTAGAAGAGCTTTCTTGATCAATTCTCTTTGCAAACATCACTCCTAGGGTTTCCTTAATGTTTGCTTTTCCTTTCTGTATATGCCTAGCCACATAGTGTTGATTCAACATTTGATATATATCCAGAACCAAACTACTTAAATTTTAATTTTGCTTTGCTTTTGTAATACTATGAATTTTTTTGATCATTTTTTTTACTTTTTTTTATTTTTTCAAAACTATTTTTTTTTTGTAGCTTTGGAGGCTGTACTGGAACTAGCTCTTGTAGACCAGGCTGGCCACAAACTCACAGAGATTGCCTGCCTCTGCCTCCCTTGTGCTGAGATTAAAGGCATGTGCCACCACTGACTGGCCTTAAAATTTTCAAAATAAAACATAGTAACCACATTTCCTCCCTCTAACCTTATCCGTGTCCCTTACTCCCTGCCAAATCGTGGTCTCTTATTATTGAGTTTGTTTAGTGTTGATTGGATGTCTACAGTTTCAGGGCGGAGATGAACTCTTGCCAGAACAGTATTAGTTACCCGCAATTCTTTGTGTAGATGTAGGCCCTTGTAGGATGTCTCTCTTCCTTGTTAGCTTGTCCCTTGGTGTCATTATTAGTCAAGTCTACAATATGGCGAGGAGCCATATTGTAGCACTATCATGGGTGCAGCTTCCCTGTTGGTTCTAGAATACAGCTTCCAATAGCAGATTTCCCGGTCTCATGGTTCTTATAGTGCCGTCCCTTCTCCAGTTAAGTCCCCTGAGCCTTAGGTGCAGTTGGTTTTGTTGTACGTGTGTCCTTTTAGGCTGGGCGATCCTGGACCAGGTGTTCTCTGCTTTCTGATCAGTTGTAATTTTCTCTAATATCCTCACTCTGCTGCAAAGGAAAGATTCCTCGGGGAGGGATGAGAGTAAAATTAATCAGTGATTCTGAAAATAATTATTTAGGATGTAGTTAGCAATTTTGTTATGCTCGTCTAGTAGAGTGGCAGTAGTAATTTTCTACAAAGAAAAAATGATTAAATCAATTCACATTTTATGGTCCACATTTTATTAACCTGCAGTTATGATGGGCACAGTGCTCTCAAATTGTTAATTTTTTTGCATAAGTTTTTGTGGAGCTCTCATTAGGTAAAATTTACTGTTTTCTTACAATGTTGTGAGAATATTAGAAACGAAATTCGAAGTACATTTGAAAAACAATATTTGTTTTTGGAAAGTTTAGAAATCAAAGGTGTGTGTTAAATTTTATCACCCAGTAGTATTGTTATTGTTTCCCAGTATGCTTAAAAGTGAAGTATAGTGACGTCAGTCCACATGGAAGTCTATTTCCACTTTTAAACTTCAGAGACAAATTTGCGTCTGTGTATCTGTCTGTGTGTCTGTGTTTGTGTGTTATTAACAAATTTTCTTAAGATTTGATTATAATGTCTAACTCTAATTTTTTTCCTAATGAGAGACCACCTAAGGAGTTTGGAATATATGCCAAGAAATCTTTTAAATTAACACCAGAATCTACACCTACTGAAATAAGGTATAATGATGGAATTCATTTACTAAAGAATTAATCAGGTAAGTTGTTTTATGATCT
Source organism: Alexandromys fortis (assembly GCF_014885135.2). Lineage (NCBI taxonomy): Eukaryota > Metazoa > Chordata > Mammalia > Rodentia > Cricetidae > Alexandromys > Alexandromys fortis. The sequence continues at coordinate 17,715,662 of NW_026067944.1, read as the reverse complement.
ATGGTAATTATATAGCCGTGGGACCTTTATAATGCCTTTATCATATTAAGACACATATTTCTGGAAAGAGGAGATGGGCTATCTTTCTCAGAGAGGACACCTTTGAGACCCATCTCCCACTCGGCTTGCTAAGTTGTTGCCAGTAGTCATCAACAAAAGGACAGTAGGTTAAATAAAATATGATTTCTCATCAAGGTCAAAATCCTTACTTTTTCTTCCTAGGGAAGAATTACCAGCTTTCCTTGTTTCATTTTCTGTTGTTTTTTTTTTGTTGTTGTTGTTTTTTGTTTTTGTTTTTTTAATTCAAACTTGTGAAGCTTTGGATACACTAGTTCTACTTCAAGGTTTTAGATTTCTACCAACCCATCTACAAAATGTTTAAATAGTAGAGTATATATGACCGTAGATACAATATGCATTAGAATTCACCTCATCTGTGTTACAAACAGACACATTTGGTTCTGTGAAAGGTAGCCATTAAAGCCATGCCTACATTTGTTATAAACCTATGTATTAATATTATCTTTGTTGATATTGAGGCAAAATAGTATTTGTCTTAGATAGATAATAAGTGACTAAAATTAAAAGTGGTACATTTAGAATGTTTTGGTTTGGGTTTAAATAATATGATTTTATGATTATTTATTTATTTGCTTTATATCTCGACCAGAGTTTCCCCTCAATCATCTCCACCCATTCCTATTGTCCATCTCCTTTCTGCCCCCAGCAACTCCACTTATGTGTCTGTTCAGAAAGGGGCAAGCCTCTCATGGGTATCAAGAAAATATGGCATATCAAGTTGAGGTAAAATTAAGCACTTTCCCTTGTATTTAGGCTGGGCAAGGCAATCAAATATGAGGAATAGATTCCCAAGAGCCAATCAAAGCATTAAGGACAGCTCCCTAAAAGAGATCAAACTATGCAACTGTCATATCTACATATATACATGTCTGATATATATATATACACACACATATATATAATGTAGTTAGTGATTATATATATGTGTGTGTATGTATGTATGTATATATGTATGTATATGGCTTAGGTCAATTCCATGCAAGCTCTCTGGTTGTAGGTTCAGACTCTGTGAGTTCCTATGAACCAGGTTAGCTTTTTCTGTGCTTTTTTTTTTTTTAAATTATGTCCTTAATCCCTTTGGTTCTGACAATCCTTCCTCCCCCTCTTCAGTAGGATTCCCTGAGCTCAGTTTAACATTTGGCTGTGGGTCTCTGCATCTGTTTCCATCAATTACTAGATCAAGGCTCTCTGATGACAATTGGGGTAGCCACCAATCTGATCACAAGGATGGCAAGTTCAGGCTATGCGTGCGCAATTTTCAAGTGTCTTAGCTTGTGTCACCCATGTAGTTTCCCTTGCACTGGGATTCGACGTGTCCCCCCCAAAACCCCCTTTCCAGTCATCTCTTTCAGTACTATCCACATCACCCACCCTCAACCCAATCCTTCAAGTTCTCATCCCCAACAACCCCCAGTCCACCCAGATAATATCTTCTTTTTCCTCTTCTCATGAAGATCCATATGCCCCCTCCTTTGGTCCTCCTTCTTACCTGGGCTCCCTGAGTTCGTGGATTGTAGTATGGTTATCCTTTACATTCCCATCAATATCCAACTAAGAATGAGTACATACCATGCTGATCTTTCTGTGTCTAGGTTAATTCATTCAGGGTGATTTTTTTTGTAACACATTGTATATGGCATTTAATTTCATATTCATGTAGTATGAACCATATTTTCTGTCGAAAATATCAGATTTATTTTCTTGTGAGAAATGCATAGGCATTTAAGAAATACCGTGCTGAAGGCAGAGATGTATTCATCTCTGCATGGACATTTATTTGATAGTATTAGACTTGTTACAGTTGTATATATCCTACAAAAACTTACTATGAAAAACATGTCATTGAAGTCACTTTCAGATCCAGAAACCTTGTGTGATGTAGGGAAATATGATGAACACTTCTTTGTTGAATATCCAAACCAGGCAGCAGTAGTGCCCCACTATATGGCAGCACAAAAGGTGGCCAGGCAGAGGTAATAAGATCATATGCAGATTCATAATGTATTTGTGTATGAACTTGCTTAAGATGAGTAGAGTTAAGGAAGGCAGAAAGTAATTTGCATGAAATAAAAGGGGATTATATTTTTAATTTTAGAGGCCAGGGTAGGGTAGTCATGTCCCAGCAAGCTCTATGATTGGCAATGAAACAATTCACAGAGACAATGGACTCGGATCAGCTCAACTTAGTTAGCTGTCACTGGTTCAATCTATTTGAGTCTGATCCTAGGTCATTTATTTTAGCCATATTGAAGTACAACATAATTTTGGAATAAAGTTTTCTGATGACAATTAACTCAGTCCCATGTGCACAACCAAGTTTAAGACATGTTTCTGTAGAAATTCTTTAAAAAGTGTATATGGCTTTGTCTATAAAGATGTGTTCTGTTGTCTCAGAAGCAATGTTCAAGACAAGAGTCTAGGGAGAATGACTGAGGTAAGCAGAATGCCTGTGGGAGTCAGAATTGGCCTGGTCCTAATGTAATGTAGAAGCCACTTAGGCTGTTGTAAAGGACAATTCTTGTCTCTCAGAAGGATGGATCTTATGCACTGAGAAACAATGGGCATGATTTAGGGGGAAAGGTTCTGGAATAAACAAACATAATATTCTGGGAATATGGGTGAAGCCTGGCTTTACAGACAGCAAAGGATCACAAGACTATAAACTACACACTTTCCGAGCATTCTGGGGAAAAAAAAATAGCTAAAGCTTTCCTTCCTTTGAAGAAAAGCATTTTTTATTGCCTTTTTTTTTTTAAAAAAAAAACTTTTCCTGGCTTATTTGTGTGCACAAGGACCTCTTGCCCTCTACATTTAATTAATTCATTTTCCCGAGCAGACACAAATTAGCAAATAAAATGAAAATTAATCTGACAGCAGCAACTCAAAGTCTGTTCATACCTTTGCTTCTGTTATTTTCAAAATACACGCTACATAGTTTTTCTTACTATTGAACAGTAGAAATTATTCCATTTTTTCTTACTATCATTAAATTTCACTAACATTAGTAGAACATTAAGAAAAAAAGAAGCCTAAAATGTGTCAGCGATGTTCAATGTTGATTACCAACTTGATTGGATCTGGAATCAAGTAAAAGAGCACCTGTGGGTGGGTCTCTGAATGTACTTCCACCAAGGGATTCACTGAAGTGGGATGATCTTCTGTAGAGTGGATAGGATTGTCTAGCAACAGCCCAGGTTTAGAGTGGTTCAAGGAAAGACGACTGATATTTTTTGCTTGCCCAGATTTGATACATGTTTGAGGGTGAAGCTCTTGTGTTACTGGGGGAGCCGTGGTTACTGCTATCCTTTTTTTGACATTGATATCCAGCTTCTTTCACCTTTCTAAGGGGATGCAGGCCTTCAGCTCTCCAGGAATCCTCCTGCCGAGACACCCACTTAGTGAACTGAACATCTGTTGCTTTCTTGATCTCTAGTACATGCAAATAGCTACTGTTGTACTTCCTTGTCGCTACTGTGTAAGCCAGTCTAATAACTTGTTTTTAGTATGTATCATTCTATCCTATTGTTCTTCTAGATATCCATGCCTAATATAATTGTATATTATACGCCTAGTACAGTAATATTATATCTAGATACCCATTTGATATCTAGACCTGAGGAATATTACCTTACATATAAGATAGATAGTAGACTTTTGACTTTTTATTAATAAAACTGATTTGTTAAAAAATATTTTCCTGTCTGGATTTAGATATACTTTCAAACTGTTTCTTAAAGACAGAGAATTTGACCTGAGTTTGAAATAAATATTATCTTTGTCCTTATAAGATGATTATATATATATATATAGTATATGAAAAATATATATGATTATAGGTATACATATATTTCAGTTTATTCAGCTATTTAGCTTTGTTTTTCCACAAATGAAGCTAGTTATGCTGAGAGGCTCAACATGCTCACAAAGCTAATGTAAACTATGGAGTGATGCGGGACCAGCAGACAATAAGTGCTTGGCTCACAAACATTAGTTCAAGGCACTGCTAATGAGTACAACTCTATTATCATTCAGACTGCAACTCCATTAGCTGTGTTGTAATACCAACAATAATTAGTGCAGTCTTGTCAACTTGATTTTTGCTAACACTATGGCCTTTATTTGTACTATATTTTTAAGGGTTCCTCTGGGGGACTGTGTGCCACTTTGTTGACTAGGCAGACATTACTCATTCTGGTCTAACAAAAGCACAGTTTAATTAAGAAGCATCCTGCCATTCATTGTGTATTTCAGACTACAATTTTGATGTTGGTCTCTAAATGCTAAAATTTGTCAGATTCAATTTCTCTGCTCTAATTTTCTATCAGAGAAAATGTGACACCAGGCATGGATCCAATTTCCCTTTTCCTATTAGCATTTATATTGACAGAGTTAATGATTTTATTATCATCTTTGGCTTATTGCTAAACAGTAGTCATCACACCCTGCTCATGGATGGCTGCATATATATGAATGCTTTGTCTCAGAGAAACTATGGAGCGCTCTATTACATATTTTTAAGGTGGTCAAGTTGAATAATGGGAAAAGGAGTGAGAAGAGATTTAGCAAAAGAATATTATTCCTAAGGAAGAAACAGGACGGGCATCTTTTCTGCGGGATAACACATCCATGGATTGTTGGTACACTGTGGGAGAGCCTCTAGGCAGAGATAGAGTTTCCTTGATACTGATCCAAAAATGAAATCTTTGAGAAAGTCTGAACCCGAGACACGGATGCTACTCAGACCCTATTCTGATAGGACCACAAGTCTCCTCTGGATTCTAATCAAAATTAATAAGACCAAAGCAGTGACACTCTATATTTATTTCTCACTTCTTTAGTCTCTCAAGCTGGCCTCATCATCTCCCTGATCAACTATAGCTTATGTAATAGATTACTACCCAAATATTCAGATTGTGATGAGTTTTAATCCCTCTCCATGAATAATGTATTTGTTGCTTAAGTGCAAATGAATTACCATATGTTTTAATGGGAACCCGATGTGACACTCCGGTGCCATGTCTGTCTTCACACAGTAGCTGTGCCTCCATCCACATGGTAATTCCATAACAAGCCACAGAAAACCAATGTTCCCGGTGACCACAGGAGTCAGGTGCTACAAACTTTTACATCGAATAGAAGCAGATGTTTTATGTAAAGCTTTATTATACTGTTAACATAGTGATAAGGGTATTAAAATAGGTTTCCACCATTTATAATAAGACAACATTAAAAGAAACTAGCTGTTTCTCTTCATGTTCAATTAGTAGAATAATCATATTCTTGCCACAATAAAGTGAAATCAGAATATATTCATGAAGTGTAATTAAATATATTTAGAGTCCAAATACTGTCTAAATGCAAATTTCTTGTCAACATTTTAAAAAAGTTATTCATCCTTTGAGACACATGTGATTATTTCAGTGTGGCTAATCAGATCAGTCACTCCAGAGACTTTTTAATTGATTTCTAGAGTTAATGAAAGCTAGAGTCCTTCTGCTAATAGGAAGACACAAGTTGGGAGGACTGTAATTTTGTGAAGGAATAGAAAGAGAGAGAAACATAAAAAAATCACAAGTGGATAAGTATTATAAAGCTGGATTCCACAGGTCCAAAGAAAACCAACAGCACAAATACTACACATAGGATGAGTTACTGACTAGTTTCTGCATGCAGAAGTACTGTGAGCCAGTGGGCTCTATCCGGTAATTACAAGAGTTAGCTGCTAATTGGTGTTTATTTTTCAATGTTTTTATTATTTAGAAATAGAAAGAAAATACAGTTTGAAGGCTTGAGTTTCTTTACAGTCCATCTCTGTGCCTTTTAACTCCTTTTGATTTACTTCCTTAAGTACAAAATGGTAACAACACACAATATTGGGGTGGTGAGTCATTTGAAATTACAATGTGAATTTTAAAATCAAAAAAATCTTGGTGGTAATATTCTACTGACTTAAGTAAAGTTTTATGCCCATTTGTATATTATTTAAGATTCTCATTCTATTTGTTATTATACATAAACCATACCCTTTCTGGCATAGGTGAGATGGTTAGACATTGTTAAAATGGTGTATTGCTTCGGTTTTCATCTTAACAGAAGGAGTATGTGTTTAGAAATATATGAACCAGCTTAGAATTCTATTTCATATAGACACTGAGCTTGAATGAGCATCGATTTAGGCATCATTGAAATATGAGATGATAGCAAATTGTATCTCATGTTAAAATAAGTTTCTCATTTTAACTGTCTTTTGAAAGGTAGAACTTTTAATTTATAATCTTTAATCCAATTATTTTAGATATTATAATCTTGTATCTAAGAAATATTTGCCTAATACAAGATCATAAAAATTACTTCTTGCATATTTTGTGGCTTTAGATTTTATATGTAAGTCTACTCTGTGCGTGAATTAAGCTTGATGGTGGGATATCTGTATCAACATTTACTGTTTGCTCATAGAATTTTTAGTGTATCCTTACTTGTTTGGATAAATTTAAAGTGAGCAACATGAAAGTCTAGAGATATCTAAGTATAAGCTAAACTTTGTTGTATGACTAATGTATGTTTCTTATTAAGTAAACTGTGGTAGCTTGTGTTCCTTAAGGAGTTTGTTTTTTCTAGTTAAGTTTTCAACTTTTTGACATGAACATAAAGCTCTTTAAGCGATTGTACTTGAAGCATCTGTAGAATTCATAGGTGCATCAGCTCTCATTCCTTGTCTCATTCCTTAATGCCTTTTATTTTCTGGTAAGTTTAGATACATTTTCATTTTTTTCCTGTCTGTAAAAATCCAGCATCAGCTATTTATTCTCTTGGTTTTTATTGAGTTAGTTTTAATTTTAACTTTTCATAATTTTCTTATTTCATCTTTACTTTAACATGAGGCTTTAGATTTTATTTTTCTCTTCTTCCTGTATTTATTAAGGTAGAACTTGAAATCATTAAACTGTGAACTTTCTTTTCTTTTTGTAATTAGGCATTTATGGTTATAAATTTCTCCTATGTTCTGCTTCAGTTGTGGCCAACACATTCTGAGATGTGTTTTCATTTTCATTCTTTTTAAAATGATTTCTCATTTCCCCTTTGGTTTCTTTTTCAACTCCTGGTTTATTTATAGTGTGTTACTTAATTTCTAAATATTTGGAGATTTTCCTATTAATTGATTTGTAACTTAATCCCCCAGAAGTCACAGAAAATATTTTATATTACTGAAGCCTTTTTAATTTGGAGAGACTTGTCTTATGACCTAACATATAATCTTCTCAGTATACACTGTGTATACAGTGTTCTCCATCAGTGACACTGAGGTCAACTCGGCTGTTGACTGAGAATGCTGTTCCAGGTTCCTATTTCCTTAAGGAATCTATTTGTTTTTGAAATGTTGGGAGCAAAGTGGTAAACACACACTCAGTTTTCGATTTTGTCCATTTCTCTTTGGGATTCTCTCATCCCTTCAATGCTCTGGTTTTTATTTGTGATTGTACTGTGTTCCTAAAAAAACCTGGTCCCTATAAATCTACCATCTTTGTCCTCAGCAATATTTATCTCTGAATGTCTGTGGCATCTTTAATATAGACACTTCATATTGCTTTATTAGTGTTCACATAATTAATATATTTGTGGCAGAACAAAAACATACTGCTTTTTTAAAAATTATATCTGATATGTGCTTTGCACATATGTAAACTAGATGCAAAAAATAAGATTTTTTGTTTAAAAAAGGAACATTTAATCTTTCATTTTAATAAAATTCAGAGTTCTGATTTTCAGGACTTAAATCTATTGCCCTCTTGTTTTTGCCCATTTGTTCCATTTGTTCTGTTTTTTGTCTTCCTCCTCTCTTGTATTTTAAAGAAAAATCACAATCTTAGTGCTTTATCTTCTGCATTATCTTATTGGTATTAATATTTTCATGTGTTATTTCAATGGCGTCTTTAGGGTACAATATACTAATTTCTAATTTACCAATATTCTTTTGAATAATATCCTATTATGTCTCACAATATAAGTTTGGTTCTTTTCCTGGCAAGACATCTGCGTTTGACTCCTCTCTCTCTCTCTCTCTCTCTCTCTCTCTCTCTCTCTCTCTCTCTCTCTCTCTCTCGTCAATATAATATATCAATTTTTTATCCTTGTCATTGATTTTAAGAAGATAATGTTTGCTTAGAATTTATTAAGTTCTTGAATATATCCAGAGTTCTTTGACACTGCTGCATCTTCTCATTTGTTTCCTACTTATGCAATTCTCTTGACAAGTTTCTACTATTATTTCTTAATGCACATAGTTTTATTTGCTGTGTCAATCTGCAGTTAACTCTCTGTTGCCATGCAGAATATTTTTTCACCCAGCCACTTAATAATTCCCTTTTTTATTTTTTATTATTTCATTTTGATTTGTTTTATTTTTATTTTGAGATACAGTCTCACTCTATAGCCTGGGTTAGCCTGGAACTTACTCTTAAATTAAATCTAGCCCTGAACTCATGGATTTCTTCTTGACATATACTTCCACAGGTTCCCATTTTAATTTTTATTTGTTGTTATATTTAACCTAAAATAGCTTCAGTCAAATTCTGAAGGATAACTCATCACATTGGCAATAGTCTGTAATTTTAGGGTATTACATGCTTAAAAGTATTCAATGCTTAAGACAAACATACTTAAATCATAGAAAATGGAGGAATCTAACTGATATTCAACGAGAACTTCTTTTCATCTACTGACTGTTGTTCATAGTGGAAGACACTGTGTACTCTCACTCAGCTATGAACACTGTAAGCCACAAATATAACCTGCCTGGCAAAATATGCCAACTGGTCTAATACTGACACCAAGGTTAGGGGAATAACCAACCATTTATTTTATTGAAATTAGGGCAGATTCACAAGTTGGAATCAATACCTGACAGTGCCAATAAGACCAAGAACCTAAGACTAGATAAATCATGGACCCTAGAGGAAAACCAGCTACTGTTACTCTGATAACTGAACATAGCAACAAAATGAACCCTAATGAATTACTGTTTTACCTATAGATCAGTGCACTGCTCAATCCTCACCAGAGACACTTCTTCTTGCAGTAAATTGCATTATCTTAGAAGTCTACAACTGCTCAATGTGATAGAAATAATAGACTTCACGATTTTCAGCCCTACGTGGTATGACCATATCACATCTTCTCCCGGATAAATTCAAGGAACTATATATGTAAGAGTGGGTAGAAAATGTGTAAGTGGCAAAGGTGGTAGACTTTTGTTGGGGGGAAGTTCCTTTCTTGTTCCCAGCTTCCCAGACTCCTGAAATAATCATGAGATACTGCATTAATTAAATCACTGCTTGGCCCATTAGTTCTAGCTTCCTATTGGCTAGCTCTTACATATTAATTTAACCCATTTAGATTAGTCTGTGTATTGCCACTTGGCTGTAGCTTACTGGGTATAGTTCCGTCTGGCTCCAGCTACATGGCTTCTCCCTGACTCTACCTCTTATCTCCCAGCAGTCAACTTAGTTTTCCCTGCCTAGCTCTATTCTACCCTATCAGGCCAACCTAGTTTTATTTATTCATTAATGGTAGCCACAGAATGCAGAGGGAAATCCCACATAAGACTTTTAGGCAACATTGTTTTTCACACATAATACGATAAATATACTCACAGAGTACTCATACATATTCACAGAGATTTTGACGGTGTGCAAAAGTCCTGTACAAGATCAAGCCAGGCATGGAGTAGGAAAGATAGATATCAAGTCCCACCCTTAGCTGAGGAGCTATATTATTGGGTAGCCGCTGGGAGATGGGAAGTCAGTTTTCTTCAGCAGTGTGACACCTGATCTATTTTCCATTCAAAAATTTACACTTCCTCCCCCTCTCCCATTCCACTCCCACTTCCCCACTTCCCTTCCCCCTCCCCCTCTCTCCTTAAGAGAGGGCAGGGAACCCTGCACTGTGGGAAGTCCAAGGCTCTCTCTCCTATATCCAGGCCTAGGAAGCTCTGCATCCAAATAGACTAGGGTCCCAAAAAAGCCAGTACATGCAGTAGAAACGAGTCCGAGTGCCTTTATCAATGGCTTCTCCGTCAGCCCCCATTGTCAGCCACATTCAGAGAGTCCGGTTTGATCGCATGCTCATTCAGTCCCAGTCCAGCTGGATTTGGTGAGCTCCCATTTGAACAGTCACACTGTCTCAGTGGGTGGACCAACCCCTTGCTGTCCAGACTTCCTTGCTCATGCTCTCCGGCTATGGATGGAGATAGAGACAGAGACCCTCATCAGAGCAACGTACTGAGCTTCCAAGGTCCAGTTGAACACTATTAAATTTTTTAGATGAACAACAAAAATTGCAATTCTAATATACTGGACTTGAAATGGACATTACAAAGTAAGGGGTAGACATGTTACAAAATTATTAAAAACATGGAGTTGATGTTAGAAGGTGCTGACTTTGAATCTAGGTATTTATACTTTTGAGTGGTGCACTTTGATTAAATTATTTATATTCTTGCTAGAAATTATTTATATGCATCTCTATACCTCAACCCCCTTATTCATAGTGTGGAAATAATGACACCCATTGCAGAGATGCATTATAAAACAAAATGTGCCCCAGAGCCTCAGCATATGACTGTAGTATAGCCATGTGGAATCCCTTTATAGCAGTATAACTATATCTTGTTTCAGAAGCAAAATTCACACTGTTAGAATGGCATTAGACAAGCAATGACTAACATTTTTCTCCATGTCATATGCTACTAAACCAAAGTTGAACATTATAGACTTAGGTGTTATAAAGGTTTTTGGGAAATTTAACTTCTAAAGAGGTTTCATGGAAAGCAAAGCCTCATTTGAGATGTGTCAAATGCTCTTCAGCAAATTTGATTCTTTAGCATTTATTCTCGAATGTAAGGGAGAACAAGCTAATAATCAACATAGCACATGACAGGAATAGGCCAAACCCTGGTCAATCATAAGCAGTGCCCACCCACTTTCTCCATTGTATGAGAAATAAAAGATAATGGTGGTTTGAGGGGGTAATGGGAAAAAGTTTGGGGAAAGAAAAAGAAACTGTAGCTAGTTGATTGAAGTCTTTGGTCTTGATAAATGTGCAGAGAAAGATTCCACTTCCTAACCAGATGTATGATACATATGGAAATAATTATGTCTCTCCTAGAGGGGTTCATGTTCAGTGCTCTATCATATAACATAAAGAAAAACTTTTCAATACAGATTCAGAGATGCAAATCAACTGAGTATTTCTACAGTCCGTGCAGAGATCTCAACACTGGTAAACAGCACTGTGCTGTTCTTGCTCTCCTCCTGTAGTAGCTTTATCTTTGAAATTTTTATTATATTTATTTATTTGTTTGCTTACTCATTCGTGTGTGTGCCACGACAGACTTCTGGAGGGTGGAGGACAACTTGCCGGGGTCATCGTTACCTTCTATCATCCCAGTCCAGCAGATGGAACTCTGGTTTTCAGCTGGCACTCTCCACTGAGCCATCTTTCTGGTCCCTATGCTTATGGCAGAGATCACAAGGAATGAAACTGGAGAGGCTGGAATAGGAATTTGAACAAATCTTTTGGGCGTTTACTCATCTGAGGTATTTCAAAGAGTACTGTGTTGTCACGCACATTCATTATTGGAAAGTTCTTCACAGGTAGGGGAGATGTAAGACTAAACCAATGAATTTAGTGCTTAAGGTCTAGCCAACAATATTTAAGTAACAGACAGATTAAAGACTCAAGTCCTTTCTGTGTGACATGAATAACATAGGGAGGTGAACTTATTCTCCTTACAGCTTTTATGTTAATGACACTTCATGGTATTTGAAAAGTTGACAGACGTCCACTGGAATATTTGAGGGATATGACATTTATATGAATAAAATTTTCTTGGCAGAGGCTTGCTGAGATATTATTTGAAAAGCATGATGACTTCAGCAGGCAGAGGATATGTCCATGGGATGGAAGGGCCAACCTGCAGCCTTACACTTGCTGGAGTCTTCATCTGTCAGTCAGATTGATGGCAGGTAGGAAGACATAGAAAAGCAGGTTCTGTTTTTTTTTTTTCTTTTGTAATAATTTGTGCCTTTAGGAGTAAAATAATATAATATGGTAACTTGTTGAAATGCACATGAGAGTGTGCTTCTGAGAACCTTAGGGCCCCTTACACTCAATGCAGGCTGCACATGGTAACATAGACTACTCCACATGAACATGACTTTTATTTTCAAAACAAACAGTTTGATTTTGAGTGCTAAATTTGAATTTAGCCAACTTTTAGCGTTATTAATTTTTTTTTGTTATCTTACTCAAGACCCAGTAATACCAAGTTTGGGTATATATACAAAGGATGTTCAATCATGCCACAAGTACATGTGCTCAACTATGTTCATAGCAGCATTGTTTGTCATAGCCAGAACCTGGAAACAACCTAAATGTCTCCTGACTGAAGAATGGATAAGGAAAATATGGTACATTTATACCATGGAGTACCAAGCAGTAGAAAAAAGAATGACATCTTGAATTTTGGAGGCTGGAGCTAGAAAACATCATTTTGAGTGAGGTAAACCAGACCCAGAAAGACAATTATCACATGTACTCACTCATAAGTGGTTTTTATACATAAATCAAAGAAAATCAGCCAACAAATAACAATCCCAGAGAACCTAACAACAATGAAGACATTAAGAGAGACATACATAGATCTAATCTACATGGGAAGTAGAAAAAGACAAGATCTCCTGAGTAAATTGGGATCATGGACATTGGGGGAGGGGGAGGATTGAAGGGGGGAAGGGAAGAGGCAGGAAGGGGAGCAAAGAAAAATGTAGAGCTCAATAAAAATGAAAAAAATAAAATAAAAATTCTTTTGTTATCTATTTTGGATAATGAAAAACTGTTTTAAGAATGCCTTGAAATTGAATAACTAAAGCCTTTATATACTTTGACAGAGCACTTAGTAACGGAAGAGAAAGTTCCAGACACAGTATCTAGTATCATGAATGACAAACTTTAGACAGTCATATCCTGTTTAACTAGTTTTCCTGTTCAGAATAATGACATTTGTAAATTCTATTTGGATTTTTACTATGCAGTGTATATTTAGGACATGTGAGGATACAAAAGACATGAGCAGAGGGAGTATTTTCCTATTTTTCTGATATTTTTATGGAAAACCAATAAAATGGAAAAAATTAAAATCTTTATAAATTCCTTAGCAATATTTTTATGGTTGTAATTTATGATTGTGATGTAGCCACAATTATAGAATATTTTTGATATTTTATGAGAAAATGGAAAATAACCTTGCTGTCATTCCTTTTTTTGCAAATGTGATACTAGCGACTTTTGATAGATGTCTGTCTTTTATTGTTGAATGTTCATTCCATCTTCTCATACCCTGTGAGTAAAATTTTCCAGAATTTTTCCTTTAAAAGCTGTTCTCTAAGATGCCACTTCACGTATAGTTCAAGGTAAGAATGCTGTAGCCAGATCTTCACTCTATGAAGCCCAGATACAGCTTCCTTTTAATTTTTTTTAATTACTATCACCGTTCTGTTTTCTATGTCACCTTTCTTTATCTGACCATGAAATACCAAAGCAAATGTCAAGTTCGGGACACTAGTAGTTTAGATAGCTTTGTTAACATTCTCCAAACTTACATTAAAAAAGAAGCCTGGAAGTTGAATGTTTTACAATCTGTTTAAATGACAACAAATAAATATTTAGAAAGGAGATTAAATTTGATTATGTCTTGGATCTCAGTCAGCTCTAAAACTTTCCATTGTTGTCTGATTTATGGCATTTCTCTTTAGTATGTTAAATAAAAAGTCTTAGGAAAATAATCTAAAAGATTTGGTTATGGGAAAGCACTTTAGCCATTAAAGGACTATTACTCTGTATGCTTATAAAAAAGAGCCAAATAGCCATATTTTATCTTCAAATCAACTCAGAAATCACTATAGAAAAAAAAATTGATAGGAACTTCAAGTTACACAGATAACATTCTTAAATTGTTCATTTGTGACTTCAATTCCCAAAAGAGACTGTCATTACTTATGAGAGTTGGGGTGGTCACGTCATAGGTCTCCATGTTATTTTGCTATGCTCATTCTCCTATATTTATAGCATCTAACTGCCAGCACAGGAACAAGACTCTGAAATTTTAAAAAGAGGAGAGAAAAATAACTGTTAATGTGCAATTTCAGTATTTTAATTTGATCCCTAAGAGTTGCTTAGAAATCCCATCTCTGACCATATTTTCAATGTTATCTGAGTTCTCAACACTTAGGCAAAAAAGATGCCAAGTGGTTTTCAAAGTTGACATGTTCTAATTCTCTTTGAGCCCTTTCTTAGTCTTTAACATTGCATTCAAAACCCATGTAAGATTTTGCTACCTCAGTTCAGAGTCACCCATTAATTAAAACAGTCTTTTCCTTCTCATGAGGAGGTTGCAGATAACAAGATGTAATTATTTAGAAGCAGAGGGGACCAAGTTGTTTCTAGAGCATTTATCTTTGCAGTCTGTGTAGTACTTCTCTAGAGAGAGATATGAATATATGCTCCACAATGGGTATTATGAATAATATAAATTTATAATAAATGTGTTTCCTTCTCTATATTAGGTGTAGTAAGAGAATAAAAGAGGTTCCTTTCTTCATAATCTCTTAGTATGCTTTGGGATGAGTTCCTCATTTTACTTACTTTGTCTTGATGCTCCTGGAGTACATTCATATCATGTCTGGGTCATTTAAACACAGTTGTAGTCATCTTTAGTTGTTTGTGTGGGAGGTTGTCTGGGTCATTCTGGTATGTAGTGCTATGTCATGATTTTTCATGGTACTTTTGTTTCTGTGTTGAAAGTTTGCATATGAAATTATTCATAAATTGATCATGAAGGTTTTTTAAAGATCAGGTCTCTGGTAATTATGTACAGTGTATTTTGATTATGCTCATCCCCTCCTTCATCTCCTCCCATATCTACTGACAATTTCTTATCTGCTTGACTTTGTGTCATTTTCCAAAAATCCCATCAAGTCCAATTGGTGTTGTTCAAGAAGTTTTAGATATGTGGCCTTCCACTAGAGTGTGGTCAACTTACCAGGGAGGACACTCCTAATGTGACGCTTACCAGCAGGTATCAACTGCTAGTGTGGAAGTCTATGACATTTGAAGCTTCCTAAAATAAACACACACACACGCAAGCATGCATGCACGAATGCACACACATGCACGCATGCACACACAGAGCAAAAGAGAGAGAGACATAGTGAGATAGATAGATAGAGAGAGAGAGAGAGAGAGAGAGAGAGAGAGAATGGAATTAAGCTATAATGGGGTAACAATGTCCCTACTAGATGCAACATGCTAACAAATTAAAAACCCAGTGCCAGGCATGGGTTGCCTTTTTATTTCTTTTGGAATTGTTGGCTAGTGAGGTCACACAGATTCTAAACAATATAGGTTATTCCAATTGTACAGGTTACTCATATATTTGACTCATAGTACTTGGAGAAATGAAGCTAGTACTGGCCTGGAAGTGTCATCCCTACTGGCTAAGGTGCTATGTCTAATACCTGAGGAGAAAGTTAATCATCAATCTTATACAGCTCGTGAGCCCTGCAATCAGAAAATGTTTCTGTGAGATAGTCGAGAACACATTGTCAATTTTTTTACAGCTGAGCTGAGAAATTTTATTTTTTATTATTTTTATTCTTATCTCAAACAATTGTCATCAGAGGGCTTCACACAGCAACTGATGGGAACAGATGCAGAGGCCCACAGACAAACATTAGGTGGAACTCAAAAAAATCCTGTGGAAGAAGGGAAAGAAGGATTATGGGAGCCAGAGAGGCCAAGGACACCCTGGGAAAATGCACAGAGTCAATTGACCCAGGCTCATGAGGGCTCACAGAGACTTAACTGCCAACCAGAGAATTAGCATGGGACTAACATGGACCCTCTGCATATGTGATGCAGTTGTGTGTCATGGTCTTCCTATGGACCCCTGACAGAAGTAGCAGGGGCTGTCTCTGACTCTGTTGATTTTCCACCTACTGGGCTGTCTTGCCCATCCTTAATAGGAGAGGAGTTGCCTAGTCTCATTGCAACTTGTTATATATCTTGGTTGGCTGATAAACATGGAAAGTCTGCACTTTTCTGAAGGGAAGAGGAAGGGAGTGGATTGGGGGAGAGGGAGGAAGGTTGGACAGTGGGAGGGAGGAAGGTTGGAGGTGAAAAGGGAGGAATGTTGGAGGGGAGGAACTGGGAGGAGATTAGGGAGGGAGAGGAAACTGTGGTATGACTGGGAAAAATTAATTTATTAATTAATAAAATAATATGCTGACAAGAAAAAAGATGAGAGGATTTTGAATGTTTATACTGGAAAATTATAATTATCTCAGGATATAAATATGTTTACATTATTTTGAATATTGAACAACACATGTATGTATTCAAGTTTTCTATGATATCATATAAGGGTGCACATTCCATGTTCCAGTTGAAAGTTAAAAAACTCAGCTTCAGTATCACAACATAAGTTTTAATTGCAAGAATTTTAATTTAATTGTATATTATCATAATGATGCTGCTTATTAATTGTATATTTTGCAGTAAATAGCATGAAGTATCATACAGTTTGGGAAGCAGTAGAAAAGGGGACCCATATTGTGGGAGGTCCTTCTGTCTATGTGTTGCTTTTATTGGTTAATGAATAAAGAAACTGCTTTGAGCCTATGACAGGGAGAAACAGAACTAGTCAGGAAAACCTAAGCTGAATGCTGGAAAGAAAAGGGCGGAGTCAGAGAGATGCCATGGAGCCACTGCCAGAGTCAGACATGCTGAAACTTTTCCAGTAAGACACTGCAATGTGGTAATACACAGATTAATGGAGATGGGTTAAATTAAAATGTAAGAGCTAGGCAATAAGAAGTTAAAGTTAATAGGTCAAGCAGTGTTTTAAATAATGCAGTTTCTGTGTGATTATTTCAGGTCTAAGGTAGACAGGAGGCCGGGAACCAAACAAGCGGCCTGTCCTCCAACAGACCCAAGTTCCCAAATATGAAGTAATAGTAAGGAGACAGCAATGTTAGTTGACCAGTTGACCTTTCTTTAATCAGCAAATATTATTGACAGGTAAATAATGATTAAGATGTGTTGACTGAGTCTCTCTGTCCTGCCCAGTTTCCACAGTCATTAAGTCCCAAGAAAATCACACAGAGGTCTACATTAACTATAAATTGATAGGCCTAGTAGTGCAAACATTTTTTAACTCTTACAACTTATATTAGCCCATTATTTTTATCTGTGTTAGCCATGTGGCTCAGTACCTTATTTAGCAGGCACTCACATCTTGCTTATTTTGTGATTTGGTCAGTACTACCTCCTCTTTTCAGAATTCTCCTGTTCTCATTGACCCACCTCTACTTCCTGTCTGGTTGTCCCACCTATACTTTTTGCCTGGCTACTGGCTAATCAGAGTTTATTTAAAATATAATTGATAGAATACAGACCATTCTCCCACACCACTAAGATGTATTGAAAAACACTGGAAACACATACTCACAATAGTTACATGCTAATTTCAAGAATAATTCTTTTAAATTAAGAGAAATATTAGACAGGATAGCACATGCCGGAGGACTCAGTATCTGGAAGATTGCTACAAGAGATTCCTGACTTTAAGATCAGCTCGAAGTGCATAATGAGATCTGACCTTAAAAACACTGCTGAGAGAACATAAAACTATGGCCATTAAAAGAAAGAAAGAGAAAAAGAAAGAAAGACAGAGAGAGAGAGAGAGAGAGAGAGAGAGAGAGAGAGAGANAGAGAGAGAGAGAGAGAGAGAGAGTGGGGGAAGGAAGAATATCTTCTGCTATAATAATGGAGGAAAACCATTTTAAAATTAGTTTCTTGAATGTTTATAATTGAAATAGCATTGCAGATTTTAATCTTCTCAAACCTATTATATATATATATATATATGTATATATATACATAATTATGTTTTAAAAGATGGTAAAAAGCAAAACACAAACTTAGGCATAATTTTAACTTTACCTCACACAGGCAACTACTACATTTGAACTCTGTCCTCACTCTCCTGAAGAAACTTAATTGAGTAACCCTATTTAGAGAAACAAAGGAAAAGTTGTGTTGTTCTGAAATAATTTTGTTCCCTGGGTGTTATTGTTCTTACATTGCCTTCAGAATGGCAAGCACCATTCCATTATTCTGTTCCTAATACCGGAGTGAAGATGGGCTTGTAGGGGTGATCTAGAAGATGTGGAAGACTGGATTTCTATTATTATCAAGACATAAAAGGAACGTAGATGCCAAAGTGGATGAGAGATGTCAACAATGCCTCAACCGTACACAAAGAACCACAGGCAACTAAGAAATTCTGAGCAGAGGAAAAAATAGTCTTTCCCAGGGAAGATCACACTCTGGTTATCTGATACCAAATGGTAACCTCTGAAAGCGTATACATGCAAGAAACATTATACAGACTGAGCAGGTTATATTTAGGAGTATTTATGTGTACAGATATCCATATATCATGCTATAACAACTAATGAAAAAGAAGCCATTGAAAGAGAGGCAAGGAAGGTATACAGAAGAATTTGAAGGGAAGAAATAAATGGAAGTTAGGTTGTAATTATATATGCTTCTGTACAGATACAACTTTGCATTTTCAAAACCTTGCTTATCATATAAAATCTCAAAAGTAAAATAGTTTAAAATTTTCATAGATTACACATGTTAACTTCATGACACAGATTTGTAAATATAAAATTCCATCAAAATACTGTCCTGTCTGTGATCGTCTTGAGGGAAAATAAAACACTGAATAATCTAATTTAGAGTGTGTCTAGAAAAGTGAATGTTATTTGAGTTTTTATGTGTGTTTTATTCTTGTCCTGCAAGTGCATCTCTTTGGAGAATAATTTTACCTTTGATACTACAGGAAATCAGAGGAAACATAAAAGAAAAGAAGGATCTTAAAGGACGCATTGACGGTTGGCTACAACTTTTCCTGCGCTCGGCTTAAAAAATCTGTGAAGAATGGAGCCTGCACTGAACAGCGAGCAGACGTATTTTACTTGCTTTCCAAGAGCGACAGGTGCAAAGAAGCTTGAGGAAAAGGCATTCATTATGGGCAAGGTTAAAATTAGGTACTTAAAAATCGTCGTCTAATTTAGGTCATTTATCATCCTCCTCAAAGCCCCTTTTGTACGCCTGAATGCCGCAGTGCTTACTTTTCTATTAGATCATGTCAGCTGCTCCAGGATCGCTGGAAGCAGATGTTTCACAGACAGAGAGAGCCTGGCTGGTTCTAAGAGAACCGTGGTAACTGCGAGTCACTTCTTGGCAGTTCCAGTGGTGAATGTGAGCATACCATGCAGGTGCAACCATACCCAGTGAAATAGAGGATAAACGCTTAGAGAACAAGAAAAGTGATATTGGTGAAAGACCCTGAGAGGGTTTTATTCCCAATGGGTTAGAAACGCAGAGCCTGTGGGCTGAGGTTCCCTGTGAAATGATTTAAACTATCCCTTCCACTTTAAAGGGGAAGGGCAAAAATCATAAATTGCTGAGCTAAATAAAATGTGTTATTCCGAACATTTTCTTAATCTAAGTAAAAATGGGAACAGAAGAGTGGAGGAATGTCTGTTACTTAAATGATCAGGCCATATATTACTACCTCCTTGAAGTACCTTCGCTGAAAATAAGTTATATATATTTATATGCTTAAGCATCTGAATGTACATATATACAGATCAAAAAGCACCTATAAAACTTAGAAACATTGAACACATTCCAGGGCTCCAGTAACCAAATGCTTATTATAATTAAAACTATTAAATATGTGTGGAAAAGCCTTTTATTTCACTAAAGTGAGAAAAATATGCATTTTTTTTTTACAAGAAGCTACCTTCTTATTTATTTGAACTAAATAGGACAGAGCCCATTGCTTGGTAAGAACTTTTAGAAGTAAGAATTGCAACAATTTAATTTCTAATACTTTTCAAATAGTCACCCAGAAGATTGTATATCTGTCATGCTAACTTTTAGGGGGATATGTGGACAAACACCTGTTTATTCCAGTTAAGGCACTGATGGCAGACCATAGAAATGACTCCAACCAAGTTTAGCTCAGTGAAGCAATGAGTGCGTTTGGAGTTTGCTACAGGAACATGGGCAAGGAATTACTATCAGGAGCATGGGCAGCTCGTTGCTGGATACGCCACTGAAGAAAGTCTTCCTCCAGGAACTGTTCCACTTTCTATACTTTCTCTAGAACAGAGTAGATCTCACACTTTAGTCAATAGCCCTGGGACCTTTTCTTGACTCTCCTCTTATACCCACTTTCCCACTCATGAAGAAAACCTAACGGGCCTAATCCTGTGAGCTTTTCAGGAGGGTAACCCTGCTGTGAATAAAAATAATAGTGACCACGGCATGCCAAGAGGGCAGAATTCCATAAAGACATCTATACTTAAACAATATCCCTCCCTAATTCATTTGTTCACTCATTCTTTACTCACTTGCTTTCTTGCTTTCCGACCGCAGAAGTCCAACATTATATTTCTAGAGAACGTGGAGAAGGTACTTTAATACATTGCTGCATGTGCAAAAAGCTAGAGAATTGTATTGGTTTCTCAGAGTTCCCACGAGAATGGTTAAAACAACAGCAGTACATTTTCTAACAGCTACAGAGATTGCAGCCTTTTCTTTTTATTCTTTCTTTCTTTTTCTTAGTTTTTTGGGGTTTTGTTTTTTGAGACAGGGTTTTTCTACAGCTTTGGAGCCTGTCCTAGAACTAGTTCTTGTAGACCAGGCTGGCCTCGAACTCATAGACATTCACTGTTTGCAGCCATTTCTATGACCCCAGCTCAGAAACCTTGGTTTTTTTTAGATTCAGGTAGCTACAAACATTCTTTGACTCTTGTCTGTGTACCCATGACCTCACCCTGCATCTTTACAATGTATTCTCCAATTCCATGTGTCTCCGTTCTTCTGCCTCCTATAAGGATATTTAACATTGGATCTACAAGTGACCCAAATGATCCATGTGACTTCATCCCAGATATTCAAACATATCCTCAAATACTTTTTTCTCTCTGAATAGGTCACATTCACAGACTGTGGCATATAATTGCTTTGGAGACATCTATTCCATCTACACCAGGTGTTGCACATGTGCCTATATGAAACTCAAAGAGAACCTGTGAAACTTAGAAACACTGACCATGCTGTATAACTAGCTTAACCAAATATTATTATTATTCAAGTTCTGAAGCTTATGTTATATTACTGTTGCGTACTTTAAGTTGTGATACTCCAAATGTAATCCTCCCATCGCTACCAAATTTGTGGCCTGTCACTTGTCTGTGCTGAGCAGGGATGTTGCACAAAACTGTCAATTTCCCCACACTATTAGATTCGGCTGCCTTTTTGGAAAAGGTTTTCTTGATGAATGAAATTGTACTTTTATTTATTTTCTTTGAATACTTACAACAAGACATTGTGCAACAGCACTTTTAAACTTGTCAGATTATATATTATAGTGGCCAAATGGACTCTACCTTTGTTTACTTTCTACCCCGATTGGATTTAGACTCTAATATGGATGCTTTGGGATTATTATGTTCCTTGAGAGAGAAGCAGTTAAATAAGATACTTGATCCTCACAAGAATTATTCATTTATTACTCCTACAAAAACATTCGAGGTTAAATTCTGTATAGAGAAGTGTTATGAGTGAAAGGGAACAAACAGGCTGTTGCATACTATTGTCTGACCTCTCGTGCATTGGCTTTGCTTCTTTTCCTAGATTACGCTATTCTTTTTCCTGAGTAGTAAATAAAGACTGTGTGGAAAACTATAATGTTATTTTTATTGTTATTGTACAGGACACATGGTGTGAATATCCCAGCCACTGGGTAATGGTTTTAGCATCATCTATAAAGCTGATGTCACTATCTCCAAGGTGCTGTGTGTGAGCATTGTCTGGCGGCCCTTTCAACTCTGTGGGTGTCTCTGTTGCCTAAGAAAATTTAATTTGTCCTCAGTTGTGTTCAAGATCCCTTCCATTGGATTATTTTCAGATCTGGCATGTTTCTCAGTATTTTTGAGGAAGCTACCAGAAACTGATATTTTCTTTATAGCGCCATTATATTTTTTCCTATTAATCACCATTTTTAAAAACATTACATATTTGCTAACCCAAATGACTCAGTGATGTCTCTGTATCTAACTAGCTCTTAGTCCCTTCACATTGTTTGTGGTACATTTCTATGCTTGTCTTATTACATATTGTTTTTGCTTTAAAAGCCATGAACATAAAATCATGTTTCTCAGCTATAAAAAGTCATATATCAATTTTTTAAAAAATATTTTTAAATCAGCATTAATTGTTGTATCCCAACATATTACACTGCTGAACTGAGGAGTTAGGACTTTCATGTCAGTCTAAATGACCAAATTAAAGTCTCCAGTCATCACAGCCCATTCGGGCTTGTCATTTGAGTATACAGTATATAACATGTCCCTATAAAACTCCCAACATATTTTAAAAATAATTTCCTCTTTTTTCCCTCACTCCAGGGAACAGTTTTACACAAAACATTTCCATATGGAAGAAGTGAGGCAGTTTAATGAGCTGTATAGCATCACTCATGAATAGTATTAAAATCTCAAGAGCATAACTTGGGCTTGAAGAGCAGGGTGTATAAAAGCATCTCATTTCTGAGTATGTTCACATCTTGTCAGAACAGGAAATGCTACAAACATAATTTTAAGCAACCCCAAAGCCTATTTTATGGACCCTACCATTATAAGATCTCACTAAAGCATTGGTACTCTTATTTTGATGGCAAAAAGAAACCAGCAAGATACTGTTGGGGGCAGTTATCCCTGTATGAATGCAGTTACAATGTTTAATCTTTTCACAACTAGTGAAAAGAAGCTTGGAAAAAATGAACAAGCTTGTATTTAATGATGCAATAATCATTCGTCAATTATTGAAATTAAACTATAAATGTGCGCTCTCTTTCTTGTGGCGGCCTATAAACTTGCAGGTAGCCAGTGGCACGAAGCTCTGTGTCCACAGGTGATCTGAAGTAGCTGATGCACTTTACTAGGACCAGATGCTCAGGCTCGATGCCCGCTTAGTACTGCGGCTCACTCTAGTCAACTCCTTCGAAACCCCCAGGTGATTCGAATGTGTCAGCAGGTTGAAGAACCAGCAATTGTTCAAGGGTAATGATTACCAAATTCAAGCATGTAAGAACCACATGGGAGCTTAATAAAAGGCACTTTCTGGTGCCAAACATGCACAGATTTTGATGGAGTAGTTCTAAATACAGGTTTCATGATTGCATTTTTTGGAGCATCCCAGGGGATCCTATGCCCATATTCTATGTACTTTACCAGCTGAGGGAAAAAACATAAAGCAGAATCCTTTGGGAGAAGTCCTACCAATTCAAACACTGCTTTATATAAGATTGGTTCATAAGAAAGTTTATCTTGGCTTACATAATCACATTCATGTGCAGTTTTCCTTTACAATAGAGCTAAAATTATGTGAAAAGTCCATTTTTTATATAAAGAAATCACATGACAGATTGTTAAAATGACTGTAAAAGGGATGTATCACTCCTAGGATAAATCCTGATTTATTTTTTTGTTATCACTTCACACACATTTATATATGTGAGCACTAATATTAAAAGCATCAACACATGTCAAATTGAAAATATCAAAGTTTCAGTTTTGTAGTTTTGTCCAAATAAAGTTACAGCAATCTAGTTCTAGGTTCAAAAGCTGATCCTAAAATAGGATTAAAATCTGATGCAAAATAAAAGCAGCCCAAGAACATTACACATTTAAAAATGTGTTTTTATTAAAATTTTCCGACATACAATATATTTTGATTACAGTTTCTCCTCCGCCAACTCTTCATCCTCCTGCCAACCAAGCTCCTCACCCTTTCCATCTCTTTAGAAAACAAACAGGCAAACAAACAAAAAAGCAAAGATTTTTTTTTTAAAACAAAAATATACAAGGAACAAAACACAAGAAACCTATTTAAAAAAAAAAAGCCCAATTCGGAAGCTTTAATATATAAGCAAAACAATAAGAACAACAAAAAGTAAGATAAAAGCTGCCAAACGAAACACTATGAGTCAAATGTCTATAAATTACCATCGCGTTAATTTCGTGTTGGCCGTCTATTGCTGGGCATTGTGCATCCTTTGGTGTTGTTTGTATACCCAGTGAGACTCCACTGGAGAAAACTATTTTTTTCCTTTATAAGTGTATGTCAATAGAAGATATTTTCATGGTTAGGGATGGGAATTTATGTCCACCTTTTCCTCAGCGCTGGGACCCTCTCTGGCTTGAATGTGTGCAGGCCTTGTGAATTCTGCCACAGTCTCTGTGAGTTCGTAAGTGAACCATCCTTATTGTGTCTTAAAGACACCGTTTCTATGGTGATGGTGTTTATCATCCTCTCTGGCTCTTATAATCTGTTTCCTCTTCCACAGAACTCTCTAAGCCCTGAGAGTAGGGGTTTGATGACAATGTATTCTTTAGAGCAGTGTGTTTCAAAGTCTCTTACCCTCTGTAAACTGGCCAGTTGTTGCTCTCTGTATTAGTTCCCATCTACTGTAAGAAAGGTTTTTTTATTTTTTTTTGGTGATGACCCAGAGGGACAGTGATGTGTGGGTATAACTAGAGCAGAATGTCGATGCTATATTCCTTTAGCTGAAAAATAGTATTTCATTTTCCCCAGGCCTCAGGCCTATTGAGTCTCAGGTTTTTGTCCTTCTGAGTGGTGTCAAACATGTCCTCCAACTCATGAACTTGGCCTTAAATCCATTCAGATAATGGTAACTTCCACAACATGTACCAGCATATCAAGGAGGTCTGTACTAGAGATCACAGGTTTTGTAGCTGGGCTGATGATTACTTTTCTCTTTCAATAGTGTGCAGAGTTCCTTCCAGTACCATTGTTTTGAGAGGCTTCAAGGTCTAGCAGCCATGGTCTTGTTCACAGTAACCAGACTATAAAATGTATGTGAACCCTGTACATGACAAACTCTGGCTCTACAACCCTGTGGTCCCGGGTCCTCAATAGTTACAGGACGATAATTGCTACTGGAGGAATTTCCTTTCTTCCAAGACTTGTAAAGTTCTGTGGATTACTTTATGGCAATTCATAAGAAATCAGTTGAATAATGATAATGACTACATAGTTTTAATTATGAGTAATTGGCTTTGCCACTTGACAAGTAGCACTGGATATTTGTAGAATCGATAAATGGTTTTGATACTCAAATTAAAGTCACATACACAGTTCATTTTAGTTAAATTTTATCAAATCTTAATTTGTGTTTGATCATAAGATACAGCGAGAGTAGGTTTCTATTTAGTGAAATAAGTTGGAATTGCATCACAAGGATATACTCCTCAAAATGTAAAGGTATTGGTTCCATTTTCTAATCATGTGACTATACTTTCTGAATAAAAGATGAATGTAGAGAAAGAAACTGCCTGTATATACATTGGAAAATATTTAAAAAGTAAGGCCTGATTTAGATGTAAACGCAGCAAATGAAAAGGAATGCTTTCAGGCTCATTGTGAGAGCTTGGGAGGCTGGGCTGCCACTAAGGCAATGACCTGCATAACTACGGACATATCAGGGCTAGAGTATAGGAGGAAAGACTCTTGGGAGACATGCTCTTTACATAGTTCCAAAGGGGGGAAAAAGGCGAGTCAATCAGCTCAGAGCATCCCCACTCACCCAGCCTAAAAGCTATCCTGACATTTCTCATCAGCAGGGACACCCAAGAGCCGTATCCAATTCCTGAGAAAACTGCAAGTAAAAGACTCTAATGACATTGGATGGCAGGCACAGAGAGTGGAGACCCTGCCCGCGTAACGAGCGACTCTGAAATGATAATAATGATGGACCGAGAAGAAAGGTTTTAAAGCCTATTTTTAAGGCTACATATGATGGGTATCTTTTAGCCCCTTCACCTCCTTGCCTACTGTGGCTTTTTTGGCCCCAAGTTTGTAATTCTCCTTCCTTCTGAACCACTCAACTACACAAAAAAATCTTTTGGTATATGTGAAGGTACATAGATATTGCTGAGTGTCTCTTGCTGCAATAGTACACAATATCAAGATTTATCAATGAATAACAACATTTTGATGGATGAAGGTGAATTTCGCCCGCTGCATCTGTCTAATGAAACATTTAGTGGCTGCACTTTATGCTACAGTTGTACTATTGGTAATGCTAGACTAATTTAGAAACAAACACCTGGGGTACAGCTCATCAGTGCAGCGCTTACCTGGCACACACAAGGTCAAAGGTTCAATCCCTAAACCCACGAAAAGGAAGTACCTAGAAGTCCCACTCCTCGAAGGGGTAGTTTGCTTTATTCTCAAACAATTTGGTCTTTATTTAGGTAAAGTACAAATTTTGCTACCTGCTGTTTTCATAAGGTAAAAATTTACTGCTATCTTTCCTCAGAAACAAAGCCTTGTTTTGATTCACTCTTGGCTGTTTTGTTTCGTTTCCCTTCTGCTATTGCAGTTGCTTTATGAGAATAGTGAGGGCATGGAGCATCACCTTCATGGAATGACTTCCTGAGCACTGAGCCGGGGTGAGGAAGCAGAACTCTGTGTAGTCAGGTATAAGGAGCGCATACTTCACCCTGTACAATCATCCCTTTCAACTCGTTCAAATGCAGCTGGCATTTGCCAAGTGTTTTAAACATCCGAGGCTTTATTGCTTGGGTTGACGAAAACTCGCTGACCTAACATTACATGTAATACTAATAAATCTTTTATAATGAAGCCATGCTCATCTTTAAACCAAAAACGAGCGGTGAAGAAAAAGGAGGTACTGTGTCATTTTTAGAGTGCCGTTCATTTCCTGCTTTTCCTGGATTTCTGCTCATATTTACTAAATCCAGGTTTCTTCATGTCTTCTGCCCAAATTCTGTGCGTGGGACTATGTACAATGAATGTTTTAATGTTAGGAAATAGGTATATTAAATCTAATCCTTAAGATTTACTTTTTTTTTTTAAAGAAAAAAGGCTTCTTTAAGACTTGGATAACTTGATTAAAAGCTAATAGACATTTTTAGTTAAATATGTCACTTTTTAATTGATTATTTGTGAAGTTAAGCTCAATACAGTTTAATATGCAGAGAAAAATATATTTTTTTTTCAAAAAAAAAAAAAAGAAAGAAAACTCAGGCGAGCTCTTCCCATTGGGGTTCTCCAACCACTTGGTGGCGATGTTGTAGAAAGGATTCAGCAACAGGTGGGAGTTTAGAGAGACAGAAGCCCTGCCCAGTACTTGGGTAAGTACTGTGACTTACTGAATTACAGTTCATAGTTATTATTTAGAGGGTCTTATACCCCAGACTAGCTCAAATTTCTAATGGCAGAGTAATAAATTATGACACATATATGTACGTTTGACAAATACGTCCACTATATAAACTAAGAAAAATCAAGTTGAATTTTTTTTTTAAAAAAAAGCAAGAAAACTTTTGATTTTCTTCGAAAGTATTTAGAAATTAGATTAAGTATAAAATAGTTAATAAATAATGTGAACCTAAAACCCAAACTTAGTTCATGCAATATAAAAAACATAGCAAGACTTTTTGAGTCTAATTTACATCCATAGTTTCACATTCTACTATATCACTTGCACCCTGGGTGAAACACTGAATCCAAAGTGAGCTCATTTCCCTCTAAAGATTCTTGTCCTTTATTTATTTATTTATTTATTTATTTATTTATTTATTTATTAAAGATTTCTGTCTCTTCCCCACCGCCGCCTCCCCTTTCCCTCCCCCTCCCCCAATTAAGTCCCCCTCCCTCGTCAGCCCAAAGAGAAAATTGACACAAGAACTATAGTTTCACATTTTCTAGTAACATAATTTCCACTCGATTCTAATATTACTCTGTGTTGCAAATAAAAATAATACAGCTTAATACAGCTCATATAATCAATTTCCCTGTAGTATAATGTGAGAAAAATTACTAGTGTATCATTTGATTATTATTCACCGTACCTTTGCATGACAGTGGTGATTAAGACACGCAAAGCCTTGTCCTTTAAAATGCTTTTTGAATAATGGGGCATACAATTCTTTTTAAGTGTTTAATTTTCCAAATATAAATTGCAGCCTATTTGTTATTTCTCTAGTTGTCACAAATTTCTTCAGTTTTTTAAGGCAATAACAATATGGGGAAATAAACAATAAAGAAGTGAAAAAAAAAGATTCTTGTCCTTTAAAACCTCCCTTTTCATACACTCTTTCCTGTGTTCCTGGTAGCCTCTCACTCCCATCCCTCAAACCTACACATGCTGTTGCCCCCTTTTCATGTTAGTGTCTTTACTCTCCACTCCTTGCTTCTCACCAAAATGTCACAACTCTCTTAAGCTATGTTCACGGCGCATGTCTATTTCTACCAGAGGGTGCTTTCATTCATTTCTTGCTGATCTTCTTTTTCCTTCTTCCCTTCCCTCTCCCATTTCTTAATTTGTAGGTAAAGCATGAATAGAGTAGAGGGGACATTCTGTAGTTTTTCTTTTTAATATATTCTGTGTTTTTAATCTTACAAGTACTTAAGTTTTCTCTGAATTAGGTTTATATTTTCACTTAAAATTTAAATTCTTAGGATAATAACATCTTCTAAAACATTTCTCTTTCAAATTTTGGTGTTTACAGTAGATATTGAATGAAAAATTGTTATAATTCCAGTATGGCTTAAAGTAAAGCAAGGTCTTTTTTTTGGTTGAAAATTACTGATTAATTCAATTTAATAAAAGTGCAACTCAATGTTATTGGTGGAATATTTCTCATATACATGTAACTTAATTTCTCGCCAAAGTACTCACTGGTGAGCACAGTCTTCTACTCAAACAATTAAGAGAAACTTGGTCTTCCTAGAAGGTTTGAGGCTTGAGAAATGAACTCAGGAAAATACATTCTTGCCATTGCTCTCTTTATGAATCAACAACTTTCATGTTGGGTCACTTCCATGTATTCCAGGAAGCATAGGCTCTTATGTTGGGTTAGCTTGTACTCAGGATGAGACCCACCTGTACGTGTGAAGAGATCTCAGTGTCATCCTGTCCTCTGTCACCTACAGCTTCAGCTTTTTTTTCCATCCTTGTCTATTGCTTTAGACATATTAATGCAGTCTTTTTCTATAGCCCAATTTCCCGTGACCAACATCCCACCGAAAGTCAATCTAAATGTCCCTTATTTTATTCTCCCTGATAACTTTTGGGTCTTTTAAATGACCAGGCAAGATTTAAGAACACTTAAATGAACTTGGTACAATAGCTACTATTATGCTTTCTCCTATACTATAAACACCTTAAATTGTCGTGTGGTCTTATTAATTTTGATGACCTGTATGATGCATACTCCGGCATAGTGACTTGAATTTATTGATTAGTAAATTGTTTAAATGATTGATTTTGAAGGCATAAAATGATTGCAACAAAGGTGTTTAATTTCCTTTTATAAACCCCCAAATACACTAAAAATGTTTCGTAACTACAGAAGAATTTGTAGATAACATAAATGTCCAATTTTTTTGTTTTTATGTAACTTTATAACAGTTATGGAATGTATAACAATGGGTTAATTTTGAAACCAAGTGTTTATACAGTATTTTTCTTTGTATCTATAGGTCAACATCTGTGGATTTAACCAGTAAGCTATGGAATGTATGTTTTTAGTTGCATCTGTATAGAATGTGCATA
Organism: Alexandromys fortis; assembly: GCF_014885135.2. Classification (NCBI taxonomy): domain Eukaryota; kingdom Metazoa; phylum Chordata; class Mammalia; order Rodentia; family Cricetidae; genus Alexandromys; species Alexandromys fortis. The sequence continues at coordinate 17,685,775 of NW_026067944.1, read as the reverse complement.
GACTTTTTTCATGTTATTACTGCCTAAACATTGTGGTATAGCAACTATTTACATATCATTTACATTATGCTATGTACTACAAGTAATCTAGAGAAGACTTAAGGCATGCAAGAAGATTTGTATAGGTTATATGCAAATACAGTAACATTTTTTGTGAGGGACTTGATCATCATCAGATTTAGGTATCTGGGAAATTCTGAAACCAATCTTTAAAGGGCAGGAAGGAATTCTGTATTAAGTTTCTTGATCTGAAAAGTTCCACAAATAGTGAAATGAATACATACATTTCACAACTAATCAGTTGAAGTTATGTTTTCTTCAATGTATGAAGATAGGTTAATTCCTTATGACAGACTTACAAACATTTTTCTTTCATGCATCACCAGAGTTATGTGAAATCAATAAGAGTTCTACTCAGTAGAAGCCATGTGTTCAAGGTTCACTGACAAGATATTAAATATATCAAAGCAGCATGTAAGAAGAAAGTTTTCCTTGGTTCTAGTTTATTTGATTTTTCTGTTTATTCTGCCCTTCCTTGTCTATGTGAGCTCTCAACTTCTCTGAATAGTATTTAAATCTGAGGATTGGAACTCCCAGCATCTGCTCTGAACTAATGAATATGTGTCCTCAGTGGATGGATCTAAGGTATCTGTCAGCTAGTGTATTAAAATGATGCTGTGCTTATTAGAATAGTCCTTACTAATATTACCATCAATTATAAACTGTACAACTATATACACACATATGTATGTATATATGTACATATACATATATATGGTCATAGAAGCTGATTTTTATTATTTATATTATCGCATGTTTCCTCTTCATAGGTAACTAACTATAAAATCTCATGCAATATGAAGGATGGTCACTTTATTGGAACGTTAAGTAAACTGAAAGCAAAAGAAGATGATTCAGAAATGTATGATGTGTTAATAGACACCAATAGCAAATATTTGCAAAAGGAAAAAAATTCAACTTTAAGTCTGAAAATGTGAATTTGAATTTTGACTCAGGGTGATGTGTGATCCATGTGAGATATAGTAGTTTGTGACTTAAATTTTAGGGTAAAAAAGGACCTATCAGCAAATAAGTCGGCAACACTTTAGAGGAAGAAGTATTTGCTGGTAGCAGAGTAGTTCAATGGGAACAGGCAAAGCATTGCTTTAAAAAAACAGAATTTTAAAAATCTAAGGAAAAGAACGAAACATACAATGAAAAAATGGTTCTCAGGTTTTTGGTTTTGACAAAAGGCAGGATAGGAAATGCTACCCAAATACTTCATCAGCTTCGATAATAGTACCATTTATATATCAAGAAATATGATAATAAATAACTTTTACACTGAAAAAAGTAAGATATTGAAGAGTGGAAAATATAGGTATTATATCTTTCTGAAATTTTCTTATTATTAAATGTTGACCAGTTAAAGAAAGCATTTCATATATTCAAAAATGAAAATAAATGAAAAAAAGGAAAATAAATGGGAAATCTATTCAGAAAATATTCTGCAAAAGTAGAAAACCCACGTTATGTAGATATTTTCTTAGTATTGAGACATTCCCTCTCTTGGAGAGACTCTTCAAGACTGAGGAATTAAATAAAAACCTACTAATCCCAGCAAGTTCCTGATGTAAAATTCTCAAGATCCCTCCCTGCGATTGTGTAAGCAGAAGGAATTGCTGCCCATAGGAGACTCTCTGCCTACCAGAGTTATCTACATTGTCCTTGTGTTCCTAGCTGCAACGTTCAGGAGTCCACACTCACTCTCTACTGGGATTTTGGTGATGTTTCAGCCTTTGAACTATTCACGCTCTTATAAGCAGACCTAATACTCTCACTGATATATTATGCTGTACTTGAATAGAATAGTCCCTGTGATCTGTAGTCAGTGAACTACCTGGTGTGAACAGACATTTGCACATGTCTTCCCAAGGGAAGGTGAAAAATCCAACACCAGCTGAGCAATGTATGTTTCTGAAGCTGTTTGTGTAACACATGGGAGTAAATGCTTTCAGTATTTTTTTCATTTTATTACGAATTTGTTTTCCATGTTCCTGAAATTTAAGAATGGCAAGATCAAAGTTCCACGGACTTAACTTCTGAAAGGGCCTAATTTCGACTTATAGGTGTTATGGTTTTCAGTTTGTCATCCCATGTTGAAGCCTAGACGCCTACTGGATACAGATTTGGACACACATACCTCAGCATACACATTCTTAAAACAAAAACACCTCTCAAATTCATTCCTACAACATATCGCTATCACATTATTGGTATTTTTATAGGAAAACCATTACCAGTATGTTGTGATTTCAATAAATATTTTTTTCAATATTGTTAAAAGCCATTAATGTTACAGCATGTGATTGGTATAAAATAAAACTTATTTTGGCTCTCAAATATCAATATATAATGGAAGTAATAAACTGATCTATCATTTTTATTTTATGTTATTTTTAATTTGTTTCAAGCTGAAGGTAGTAAAAATGCTTAGATTATGTTCTATAAAATTATTTTTTTTTAAAAAATGAGAACTTCAGAGCCATAACAATTTTAGGTACTAACATGTTCAAATAAAAGGTAGGTGTTGTTAAGTACTTGTGGGAAGAAAAGAATTGTGGACTATTAGTTCTGAATCCTTCCAGTATATGATTGTCTTAGGAGGTGCCAGAAAGTTCAATTTTGAGCTCTGGCCACAGTTTATTAAGTATACATTTAAATTTCCATAATCTCAAAGAATTAAGTAAAATGATATTTAGAGTACTAGATGTTCTTAAAACTGTAAGTCTATGACTTTAATAATTATATTTGACAAAATTCAAGGAAAACCATTTGTACATGATTTAAGATACTGCTGTGACTAGCAGATCAGAATGAAGAAGATGCTGTTCATACTAGAATTACTTTGTTGAATGAATGACTTGAAAAAGGCCACTTAATAAAATCACTACCATTTCCTTCCTTCGATACTAAAAATTAATTAAAAGAATTATGATAAATTATCTTTTAAAAAATTTTATTCACTTTGAAGATGCTTAATTGAAGCTAAAATTCAGAAGGTTAAAATATAAAATTAATGTTTCTTCTGTGATTTATACTGCCCATTTTAAACATTTGCTTTATTTTACTTAATTGTGAATCATGTTTGTCCCAGTATCCAAGGAGTTCACATCACCTTTGACCTTTCTACCGAGGCTTCTTTCCCAAGAATTTTATCCTCCATATGAAAGGATACTTCCTGACATCTGCCTTGAATTTCCCCTTCTCCCATTCCTGAACTCTCGTCTCGCTGTCTTCTATAAGTGGAAAATTGTCTGCTTGACATGATTTCTATCATGTTCAGTTCTGTATTTTTCAGTGAAATCTTTCTTAATTATTATCTTCCCAAGAGAGCGCTTAATCTTTTTAAGACTGCCTTTATAGATTTTTACCTGTTGGCCTCAGGATAAACTTCATTGCTTTGAAAAGTCACCATGATAGTTTGAAAGACTTCACTATTCTATTCAAAGAAGCTCCATTGAAATAATATTTATAAAATATACAGACTCAGGTTCTATGTTCTGTGATAGTAGGCAGAACATCCAAAGAACAAAGGAATGAGATCAAATATGGTACATCACTCAGAAATGTTTTACTTCATTTCTTTTCTTTTTTGTTTATTGCCTTTCAGTGCCTTGAGGGTTCAAATGGAATGATGAGACACTATTTTAAGTGTTCAGTTTTCTTTAATGTTTACTTCATACTCAACCGAGCAGAAAGATCTAATACTTAGAAGATATTAAAATTAAATTAATCTTTATATTTTGTTGTTTCTTCTATTTATTAACCTCAGGTCAGAGCAATAAAAGGGGAAGGAATGAAAGAGACATGGTGAAATAAAAGAGAGAAGCCAATTATTACTTTGATTTAATGGACAATTAAGACAATACATTTAAGATTCACAACATGAAATGAAAAGAGAACACACGCATTATTAGCAATATAATTTTTCCAACATAAAACGTGAATGAATGTGTAAACAACAAAGGGAAAGGACTCATTTTCATGGTGTCAAGCATCACATTTATATATTAGAACATCACCAGATAAAAGGATATTTTAAAATAGCATATAATAGTTGATGCTGTATCAGATTATTTTAGACTGCTTTCTGTTTGCTGTGCCTATAAAACAAAGATACTTAATAGATTATAGAATAAGTAGTGTTCAAGTTTGGGTCCCAGTTATTTTAATAAGTATTTCATTTGACTAGATTTTGTAATAAACATATAAATTGATAGATTTTCAACATTATCTCTAAGTCAATAATTTCATTAGAAATGCACGAATGTTAGGAATCCTGGTCACAAGGTCAAGCAAGGCAAATGTGAAAACATCTTCCAGGTTTGACATTTTCATATTTTCACAGAAGGATTTCCATCAGCCTAGATCTGTGAATGACTCAAAGATAGACTTCTGTAGTTGTGCTGGATCTGTGTATGTGGAAAATAATGAGACAGCTATTCAGGCACAAGATCATTGACTAAATACTTCTCCATACAAAGGCATAGTGTCTTATGACTAGTTTGTTTCCCATTATTGTGCAGGGAAAGAATAACAGACAAAAGCATTATAGCATAAGATTATGTTTATCGGTTTTGCCCCTTTCCTAAGCAATTGATAAAGGGATTTTGATATATTTGGCTAGATCCTTAGTAAATCATATGTCCAAAAGGGCAAGTGAACTCATTATTTTGAGCTACTTGCTTCTTCTCAGTGTAGAGTATTGGGCTGTGTTGTTTGTGCAGAGGTTTGTGGCAATCTGAAAGGACTAAGTAGGAAAGTCTGCATTAAGTAGCAAGGAAGTACCTTTATATTATTGATCTTTAACTGTGAAATAATGTTATGCAAAATTCTTTGAGAATCCATTTCCTATTAAGAAAATAAACAGAAAAATAGTATAAAATCCAATATTAAGACTGAAAGCTAAAAGTAAGTGAACTGCTCCCTTGCTATATTTTCTTGAATCACTGAGCACTGTATCCTTGACTACTAGTATTTTATATTTTATACAGGACTTTCTCTATTTTTGCCATAGTCATAGTACTGGTAATCTGTCTATTCTATTTTTTGTTGTTGTTTTGCAAAATTCAAGAAAGCTAATGAGTTTATTTTCAAAGATTCAATCCAAAGTCTGATACAGTTTTGATGTAAAGTTCTTTCAAAATGTAAATTTCAATTAATAGCAAAATGGGCACAAAACATTCTTAGTAATAAGTAAACTATACATATTTTGATTTTAACACAAATTGAGCTAGATGAGACAGATGCATTTACTATGCTTTTATTATCAGAAAAAATATTTTATTTTCTTAACTAGTATTCCTTAAAATACATATTTTCGTTAATTCTTTTTGAAAATTCCATACAAAAATCTTGCTCAAATTCACCCATCATGACTCTCAGATCCCCTCCCATATCTTTACATAACCCTTCCTAGGTCTTTCCTCTTTAAAAATGTAATAACCCATTGACTCCAGTTTATGCAGTCTTTACTCTTCTGGGTGTAGTAACACCTACTGGAGCATATTCATCCTATGAGGAGCCACATCCTTACAGAATACTGACTTTTCCTAATAGAAGCCATCACCTCCACACTCCATCAGTTAGGAGGGTGTTCATGAATCCTATTCCACCCCGTGCTGGAATGCTGAGTTGTGTTGCTTTGTGCAGGTCTAAAACAGACAGCCATAGCAGCTGTGAGTCTAGGAGTGGAGTGTTCCTGTTACGTCTGGAAGACACTGCTTTGTGCCAGTTGTCTCTGAACTCTGGCTCTTACAGTCTTTCCTCCACCTTTACTACAAAGTACTCTGAGCCTTGGGGAAGGATGTGGCATAGTCATTCCATTTGTGACTGTTCACTTCAGAGTCAATCGCAGTACATTGATGAGTGTAAGTTTCTGTATTAACTATGTTACATTAGTTCATGGAATTATTATTGAAGTTTACAGATGGGTAAGATTGTTGATGTCTCCCATTCCATACTGGGATATATTATATACCAGGTACTAGGATTTTCATTTTGTCACTTATATTTCTGGGAGCGACTTTATCCTTCTGTGCGGAGCAGCTCTTGTCAGGCTGCTGATGCTACTGCTTCTTTGTCTGCCTCCACTCCCTCTTCTTTGTGGTTCCAACATGGATTTTTTTTTTTATTGTACTTAGTATAAAGTTCTTGAATGATCGTCCCTTCTGCACTCTGATTTCTCCATCTCCACCCTACTGCTAAATCTCTATTATTGACAGCTTTATTGCTGTATCATGTGTGACTTACTATCCCACTTTCTGCTCCTCTTTCACTCCCATGGTCCTTTCATGCTTCTGGGAATTGATAGCCATCCACTTTAAGTTAGCATAGAAACTTAAAATTTCACATCTAGAATCTATACATGAGAGAAAACAAATAGTATTTATATTTCTGTGTCTGGCTTACCACACTCAGTATTGTATTTTCCTGTTCTGTCTATTTTCCTTAAAATTTCACAATTTTTTCTTGGTTAGTGCTGAATGGAATTATACTGAATTACATTTTCATTATCCATTCATCTCTTGATGGACATCTAGTCTAGTTACACGGCTCCATTTTCTTACTTTTGTGAATGTGATGTGAAAAACACTGTTTCCTTTAAATCACCCATCTCTTACTGTTTTTGTGATCCTTTTGCATCCTTTTGCTCATAGAGCTCTGAGCCTTGAGGGGAAGGGTATAAAACAGATTTAGGACTGAGCATTTCAATGTCTCTTATTCAAAGTCTCTGCCCTGTTATCAGATGGATGGGGGTAGTTCTTTGCTAATTACCTTCTACTGCAAGAAGAAATTTTTGGGCATTGAGAGATATACTGATCTATGAGTAAAGCCAGAGGTCAGAAAATTGGATACTCCCATAATTTATTGTATTGTCCCAATGGCCAGGCATGTCTTTATTGTAGCTCTGCATAGTTCACCTCTAGGTGAAACAATGAGTATTTTTATCATTCAATAGTGTGAATAGCATCTTCCAACACTACAAAAGTTAGCCAGTAGAGATGGAGCTTCTAGATGAGTACTAGCTACATTTCTTTGTGTTCTATGACCCAAGTATATGGTATCTTCAGCAACAGGGTCTTACAATCAAGTTCTGGGGGCAGGTAACAAAGAGCAATAATAAAGATTGTAATACTTGGGAGTCCATGGAACTCTATGGAATAACAACTCAAAAAGAAGTAACCCATTTCTGATGTTGGAATTAATATTTTTAATTTTACTATATAAATAATTTTCATACAATGCATTTTGAATATATTCTTTCCCCCAACTCAAGACCTCCCAGATTCTCCCAACCTCCCTAACTACCCAAATTCATGTTTTTTCTCTCTCATACAAAACAATCTCCATATTTGCTATTGATGTTATGTTTGGTGTTTTTTTGTTTTTTTTTTTTTTTTGGTTTTTGTTTTATTGTCACTCTTAATTAGCATCTTTAAAACATGCCACTGTGACAAATACAAAAATTCTGTTTTTATTATCTGAAAACATTTTTAATGACTTTTGAGGTTTGGGGCAAGTACCTCTTATGTTATTCCTTATCATCATACATAAAATAGAGGTGATAATAATGCCTAATACTTTCAACTATTAATATTTCTTCTTACTCTTACTGGTTGTGTGTGCTCAGTCTCTAATCCAGTCATTAGTACTAGTGTTGACTAAGGCCAGTGTACTGACAATTAAAAAAATACTAAAATAACAGATTTTGGTCTTTCTTCTGTTTTTTTTTTTTTTTTTTTTACCAAACTAAAAATATTCTATACATATGAAAATATTGTATGATTTACTTTCATTCTTAAAGTATGAGAAGCACCTTAATTAGAGAATACTTATATTTAAAATAAACTGGGAGTTACATATTATTGTGGGGAAATGGGCATTTTTTTTTCTAAAAATGACACAATTTTGAAGGAGAATCTATGTTTTTGTATATCTTGGACTTTCTGATGTTAAATGATTTCACATCAACACTAACTGACAATTATATAGCTTTCCCTATTCAGAAGCAGCAGAAAACATGTTTCTGGAATATAATTTTCATACTAAATGAGAAAATAAAGACACAGATTATTTTTTGATATAAATAAAAGTTTGGTTTGATTCAATTTTATAGTGAGGTAGGAAGAAATATAAGGAGATAAAGGCACCTTTTCAAAAAGTTCAGTATATTTTGACCATTTAAATTTAAGTAGTATTTAATTGAGGGTATGCTGTTAATACCTGACTAGAACATTGATTACTATAGGTTGAGCCTACTTAGATTCAACTCAATTGAATAACTGTATTTTTCTATCTAAATGTGTTATTATGCAAATTAAATATGCTTTGACTATCTTGTCTAGGAATCAAGAATAAATATATTTAATTAGGTAAAATTATCAAATGGTTTATGAATGCACTAAATTGGCTAGAGAGTATTCCTGGGGTTAGTGAATATAAATGAGGACAATTTTAATACCCCACTAGAATAGCCAATTTAAACATGATGACACAGGACATCATTGTTCTTCTTGCATGAAGCATCTTCAAATCTGTAGAAACAGTATTCTTGTTTTTGTCATTCTACATGAATGTCCTGTCTAACTCATTCTGGAATCATATTTTTCCACTGAGAAAAATTTTGTCAGGTGGGAGTGGTTTGTTTTTACTATTTTCGTCTTCATCTCTTACATGAGACTCTAGGTCTTGAAGATATATGGTATCCTTTTTCCTGACATTTGATTTTTAAATGCCTCTTCTCCTATATAATTTCATTGTCTGTTAAGGACATGTTATCAGGATCCAGATGAAAGCCTTTAGATGTATCCGTGTACTCACTTCCCAGGCACTCTCCCCTCCACTTTACATTTATATCATCACCAGAATCGTTCTCTATATTACTATGCTTGGTCTGAGTTTTACTTACTTTTATAATCAAATTGTTAATATGGAAAGTCCTAATGCCCCATTCACCACCTGGCCTACTTTTTATACATTTCACAAAAACATTTGAGATATTTTCTTTAACAATATCTGTATCACATCACACAACTTCATTCTAACCATTGTATTTTGACCATCTACTTCTAGCTCTCTACACTTTCACAACATTCAGAACCTCCTTAGCCTCTATCAGAGTGGGGAATTCAAGTGGTTTTGCCTCATACAATCCAGAAGACAAAATGTAATATATTATTAAAGTATTACTAATGAACAGACCTTATACAATCTCCTTCTTGCACTGGTCTCTACTTTCTACTGAAATACTCTATAACTTACTTTAATGTTTATCTGCAGTGTCTGGAGAGAGAGCTCAGAAGGCATGAGCACTGTCTGTTCTTCCAGAGAACCTGCATTTGCTTCCCAGATCCTATGTAGATGGTTACAATTCACAGTTAGCACTGTTCCAAGGGATCTGATGTCATCTCAGGCCTTTTGGAGCACTGCACACATATGGTACACAAGCAAACAAGCAGGCAAAACACAGAACACTTATACAATAAAAGTTGAAAAAATATTTAAAGTATGTCTACACAGTTATGTAATTTGTCAAGTGACATTGGATGCAAATGAGTAGTTTAAGAACATAACTTTATATTAGGGTACAGGTCTCTGATCAATAACAAAATCTGGTAAAGAAGTAATCAGTAAGCAGTTGTCTTTAAATATACTGAGAACAGGCAACCATCGAAAGGTGAACTGTAACTCACCTTGGCTGAAGCTTCGGTCAATTGATTGTAAATATAGAGAACAGGGTGGAAAAGAGCTGTGGTTATAACTGGGTCAAGGGATATAAATTAATTAGGGAGTTGAGTGAAAGCATGAGGTCGATGGGTGGAGAAAAATTAGATTGAAGTTCCTATTGACCTTGTGTGTTTTAAATATGATTTCTTTGTTGTCCTTTGTGGGAAAGCATCAAAAATTTGATGATGAGGCCAAAGAACTATATGTGTGAAATCAAGTTTCTCGATGCCATGTAATTGTCAGTAACAAGGTCCAGTGAACAGTCATAGGAGAAAATTGGAAAATAAATTCATTTAAGTTGTTTCTTAAAAACCTTGGTGTGCAAAAATAGCTCCCTTCCAACACATGAGCTAAGTAAGGAGCTCCATACTGCTTCATACCAAAACCTCCACTGTGTTTTTGAATTTAATTATCTTGTAGAATTTAGGGTAAACAATCTGTATTTATAATCTCAGTAGCTTATCTTAGACTATGATAACCTGGTCCATTACACACAATTCCTTGAAAATTATGATTACATACAAAATAAGCACACATAAAAAATGGGGGAATTCTTATCACTGAAACTTCCTGTTTGGTCTCTTGAGAGCAGCATCTGCTGCAGAAATGGTTCCTGTTGCAATTTTGTTTCTAGTACCTTTTAGCTTTTGATGAACCAGCCATTTTGGTTTTTAAGCATCCTATGTAAGATGATAAAGGCACTTTGGTGAAAAAAAAAATCCTCCAAATGAGATAAATTGCTCTATTTAAGCCATCTTCTCTTGATGAGATTCCTCCTTAGAGACAGGTGTACAGTGAAACACATTTTCCATTTTAGTTACACATTATGGGATTCCAAACAAAACTCAACAGCAGAAATGAGCATTAAAATAGCACTACCAGACTTATGAGACTTTATGTTCCCTAACTGAGGAGTCTTAGAGCTTTTCTATTTCAAGCCCAAATCATATACTTTCTTTACTTCTGATCTAAGGATTCTGGTGGGTTTCCTTTGTTTTCTGTCACTTATAAAACAAGTAGCTTCTCTGAAAATGCTTTGCGCTCTGACCTAAGAGATTTACTTTCATAAGTGTGTGTGTGTGTGTGTGTGTGTGTGTGCGTGTGTGTGCATGATCCAAGAAATTCATATTTTATTTTCTTAATAGTTATCACATTGCCTATTCTACCTAGTGAGTCTGAAAGATAGTTAAAGTGAATATTTAACAATTTAACATAAAATACAAAAATGCTGTAAATTCTATCATAACTTAATGACATTATTAAATGGTTTTCTTGAGAATTTACTGTTCAGGGTCTGCATGACATAAAAATATTATAAATGACATCAGGATTGATTATCCATATGCTTCCAAAGACCTCATCGATTGGTCAACAGAAGCCTTTTTATTTAAAAGGTTGAATCTTGTTCAAATAGTTAGTGCTCATATTGCCTCCATTATTCATTATGTTTAACTTTAATTAGTTGGTTGTCTAATTGCAAATGATGTTGAACAAGCTACTAATCCTCAGGCTGTGAGTACATTAAAAATAACATATAAGTCACTGGATACATTTTTTTAAGTTCTTATACTATGCTGAGTGGTGTTCTCTCTAGACATTGTCAGAGATACGAAGATGGAGAAAAAAATCCATGTCCTTAAACAGTATTGTGATCTATCTATAAACAGAAAGCTAAGTGTAAAATTTATGTTCTTATATTTTGTTAATGTAGACAAAGGGGTTATATTTAATTTAATTATCCTTATCATGCTCTTGAGTATGCAGGGTAATGAGAATTTCTCAAACCTTTTAAAAAGATAGTCTATCCAGTAAAGATTGTCCAGGACAAAAGTTGTGCAGGGCTGCAATAGCTTTCTATTCTATACAATCTATCTTCACAAATTTAGGGAATTCAAAAAGCGTATTTATAATATCCTAGTTTCCCTGGGTCAGAAGTTCAGGCATTGTAAAAGGGTCCTTGCTGTAAACTTCATTACAGTTGAATTCTAGGATCAAATTGCATTTCTTTCTGGAGCTCACAGCTTTCTTCCCATCTAACCTGGTTGTTGGCAGAACTTAGCTTTCCAAAGTTGCAGGCCAAGGCCCCTATTTTTTTTTCTTTCTATAATCTCATGACTCTGCAGAGCTCTTATAGACCACCCCTTTTTATTTATTTATTTCCTTGCAACCTTATACCTTAGTAGTTCTTTCAAAAGGCACATCTTACAGTTCTGAAAGGCATTCTATGGGTTACTGTTCCACACCAGTAGGCTAAATCAGAGTCCTAAACTTTATCATTGGAATAATAAACCCATAACCATTGATTGTTTAACAACAGGGAAAAGCGGTCTACTTAGCCTGTTCTATTGATGAGGAGCAATTCTGGGAGGAATGGATGCTGTGGGATTGTGACCCACTGGAGACTGTGTAAGATGCTTCTGATGAAAACACATAAACAACAGAGACAGGATAGAATCTCTCAATAGGCACATTAGTAGTAGAAAGCTTTCATTTCCTGTGCATAAATAATCAATTAATAAAATTAAGAAATTGATAATTGTATTTTAAAATGATATATGAGAGAGAAATAAACAGTAAGGAAGACGGAAAGGAAGATGGGAAGAATCATGGAGATCACAAGGGAGAGTTAGATAGATGATAGATGGATGGATAGATAGATAGATAGATAGATAGATAGATAGATAGATGATAAAAGTTCAATAAACTTGTTACTAAAGATAGCAACATTTTCTAATGAAAATGTTACAAGTAAAAAGTAACAACCTAAATAACAGGAGTAGGTTCAGCAGACTGGTGAATATCTGAGGAAGAGAGACACTTTTAGATGTTGATATTCAGAAAATAGACTTGGAGGATTTAGTGAGAATTTGAAACAATTGAGCAAAGATTTAGAATTTGTGACACGATTTATATCTCTGGATGTTGCACTTTATTTCTCCTTGAATGATTATATAAAGGTTAGGTAAAAATAATAATCATATTCTTTGTAGCACTCTTGGATTTAATTTCCGAAAAACTGAGCAATGACAGCATTACTGTTCTTGAGGTAGATTATTATTATGCTTTATTTCATGATCACACATTCTGAGTAGGTAAGATGTTTCCTTTTCTAGAAGAAAAAAAAATAGTTACAATAATTTTATACTTATTTTGTGTATGTCCATACGTATGTGTTGGAGGATGGGTGCTCAAATGCTACAAAATGAATGTGGAGATTTGTATTAGTCAGGGCTTCTAATGCCATGATAAAACACCATTACCAAAAGCAACTTAGGAGAAGAAAAGTTTTCTTTGGTTTACATATCACAGGTCATGAGTCCATTGAGGGAAACTGAGGTAGGAACCCTGTGGCAGGAACTGAAACAAAATCCATGGAGGTACACTGCTTACTAGCTTGCTTCCCATCCTTGTTCATTTTGCTTTCATATACAAAGTAGAACCACCTGCCCACATGTGGTGCTGCCCAAGTGAGCTGGGCCTTCTCACATCAATCATTAATCAAGGCAGTCTTTAAACTATTCAATGTTTTAACAATTCAGATTTTCTTTAAAAATTCAATATCTTTTTTAAAAGTTCAAACTCTCTCGACTGTGGGCATCTGTAAATTCAAACTAACGTGTATTCTTTCCTACTTGAAGACAGAAGAGACAAGGCAAAATCACAATCAAATTAAAGAATAACCAAATTGTACCCATGTTAGAGTAATGGTTGAAGTCTGGGGTACTCTTCTTGGTTAGCCATGCCCTTCTGGGCTTCAAAGTGCTACACACCTCCAGTTCTCCTATCCACTGCACACACTGCTCTACTTGTAGGCTCAGGTGGCTACCACTCCACAGTTGCTACTTTGGCAGTCATCCCACAGTACTGGCATCATTGATATAAAGGAGTCTCCTCTCAAACTGAGGTTGCACCTTCAAAAATAGCCTCTCCAGGCCTCTTTTCATGGTGTGTAGGCCTGACAGATATGAACTCCGTGTTCTCTCCATGATTCCATTAGCTCCCATGGAGACAGATGCTGGAACTTTAACAAGTAAGCCACAGTCACTTGGTGATACACAGATTAATACAAATGACTTAAATTAAGATATAAGTGTTAGCCAATAAGAAGCTAGAATGAATAAGCTAAGCAGTGTTTTAAATAATATAGTTTCTCCATGATTATTTTAGGTCTGAGTTTCTGGGCAGCCAGGAAACAAACAAGCAGCTCTCCTTACAACAAATTGGCATGTCAACGTGGTTGACTAAATCCATGTCAAACCTGAGAAAGCTTAAAAAGGAATTCTAGAAACTAAAAACCAAAGTTTAGTCACATTTTTTCCCCAAAGGGGCTGTGCTTGCTGGCAGTATGCTGCAGCTCCTTTAAAAGAGGTTTTTTTCTGATTCAGAGGCAGCAGAAAAAAAGCCAGTTTTGCAATGCTGGCTTTCTGGGCCATGCTGCCAGTGTGAACTCTGACTCTTTCTGGAGGTCCAGCTATGGAGCATTGAAATGGGGTTTGTGAAGAGAGTGTTACAACTAGCTTAATGGCAAAATAGATCTGCTGTGTATCTGGAACTCGGGCAATAGGCACTGCTTACAGAAGCAGTGAATAGACTTCCACCATGTTGGACTGGGTGGAGCATGCAGGCAAGGCCATATTTGCTATAGCAATGCTGCAGCTTAGATTTTTAAGAAATGCTTAGCATTTTAATATGCAGTCCTGGCCAGAAAAATATTTATAAATACACAATAAAGACAAATTCAGATAACAAAGACCTCTAAGTGGGTCACAGTGTTGGATAAATGTATTTAGGATTGAGAGAGAGAGAAGAAAAAGAATATAGACAGTTATAAAAAGAAGTAAAGATTTTATAAAAAAAAAGATATAGTCTTTAAAGATACAGAGCACAGACAGATAGTCATAGATTAAAAGAATAAGCCATGTAAAAATTGTAAAAATGGAAAATTCACAGAGAGTCTGGATTATTATATAATTGTGAGTTTTTGAATTATTTGACAGCAGAGAGACATTTGATTCTGGGTATTGCTAAGCTAAACCAACATATATATATATATATATTTTAAAGGTATCTTGATTTCAAAATATGGATGCAAGTATATATTGCTTTGGAAAAGAGGTTCTTCTTTTGTTTCCACAGAAGATGAGAACCTGTGGCTTCATTTCAGGATAATGTGGTATGATGCACAAAGACCTCCCTAAATGTTGCTGTGAACACCCCCAAAATATTTTGCCCAATAAACAACATGAAGTAGTTTGGAGAGAACTATGCCCAAATCCCCAAATATTGTTTATAAATGTTTGTTTATATGTAAAGAAGGATATGTCATATATATTTGCATTGGTATGAGTCTTGGTTTATTGATATTTATAATTAAGAAGTATAGGTTACTAATCATTTATAATAGTCAAGCTTGTAGTTGTGTTAGTTAGATTTTTCTAGATATATAGAGATATATTTCAGTTAGATAGGCATTCTTTAAATCTTTCTGAGACCTTCAGAATATGGCATTTAAAATGTTTTAATAACTTAGGACTTTTCATGGCATGAGACACATCTGCTCCTGTCAGCACTAATTACTTCAAGAGGATGATGGGCATCAAAGAGGCTCCTCATGGAGTTGGTTAGCCATTTGGGCAAGAAACTGCTCTTGTCTGGACTTCTGGATAAACTGAACATGCAGGACCAACAGAGAAATGACTGCTGGGCTTGCCTAAAAGTGAGACCATCCTTCGGAGTTCCTTCTTCATTAATGAGTCTACTAGATATTCTGCAGGAAAAAGAAAAAAAAGTGACTGACAAACTGTCAATAGAGACAAAACAGTCTTTCAAAATTTCCTGCTTCATGGAATAGTCTGCCAGATACTATGGGCTGCATCTACAGAGGCTGAAGATGAATGTCCCAACTTTACAGAAGACCTTTGGATGACTGACTAGGCAACTAGATGTCTCTGTCAATTCCAGAGTTTTGGAAGTTGCTTATAATGCACTTGCTGTTTACTTATGTAATATTATATCCTTCTGGAATCTTAGACGGAGTTGAAGAACTTATAATTATAGTTATAGGTTTCCTTAGTTATGACAAAAGATAAAGTAGATATAAGTATTGTAACTGTAATTCTTGCTTGAGTTTGTTTTGTTATATATAACTTTACTATGTTAAAGTTAAAATCTTCCTTTTTATTTAAACAGAAAAGGGGAGATGGTGTGGAATTCTTCTCTGTATGCTGTGAAAACCATTGGTGAATGAAGAAACTGGCTTGGCCTATAGTAAAGGGGAACATAGCTAGGTGAAGAAAACTAAACTGAATGCTAGGAGAAAGAAGGTGGAGTAAGACAGAAGCCAGGCAGCTCTGTCAGAGACAGATGACAAAACTTTAGCTGATAAATCACAACCATGTGGCGATACACAGATGAACAGAAATGGGTTAAACTAACATATACGTGTTAGCCAATAAGAAGCTAGAGATAATGGGCCAAGCAGTGTTTTAAATAATATCGTTTCTATTTAATTATTTTAGGTCTGAGCTGCTGGGTGGCCAGGAAACAAACAAGCAGCCCTCCTTACAACAAAATGCATACTGTCTTATGTCCATTTTGGATTTATAACTGTATTTGTTTTTGCTTTTTGGGACAGGATTTTTCTGTGTGCCCTGGTTGTAGTGAAATTCACTCTTTGGCCTTGAACTCACAGAAATCCACATGCCTCTGCCTCCTGAGTGCTGGAATCAAAGGTGTGCACCACCACTGCCTGGATTTAGATTTATAATTTTGAAATATTGATTGAGAAATTTTTGTGTGTCAATGAAAAGAATCACAAAAAAATCCCACAACATAACAAATATTAGCTTTATTTACCTCAAAGCTGTTAAATTGTTCTATGTTTACCACAGTGCAATATTTCCACATAAATGAATGAATGGAAGACAGTTGTGGATAATAATATATAAAATTTATAGTAAATCAGTCAGAAGATGCCTTATTTTCAAACCTAAAAAACTCAGTTTGCTTTTCTTGTGAAGTAAAATATATTAGTAGTTAAGAAGCCAATACAGTTTTTTTTCCTTATTTAGAGATGCTCCCTCTTTTCGTTTTTCCCTTTCAGTACTCTCCCCCTCATCTCCCTCCAGCCTGATCACTCATGTTTCTATATCTCCCCACCTGCAGTCCCGTCACAAGGATCTGGTCATCCTAGGAGATCCAGACATCCCCCCATGAACCCTGCACAAACCTCAACATAAATCCAGATACACTTAACCTGAGAGAAGAGAAAGTGTGAAATAGCTTTGAATGAATTGGAACAAGAGACTTCTTCCTAAATGGAAATCCAGACAAAGATTGACAATTAATAAATGGGAGCTCATGAAATTGAAAAGTTTCTGTAAAACAAAGGATACTGTCAATAAAACAAAATGGCAGCCTACAGAATGTTAAAAGGTCTTCAACAACCTCACAACTGACAGAGGAGTGATTTGCAAAGTATATAAAGAAATCAAGTAGATATTAACAAACCAAATAATTCAATTAAAAATAGGGCATAAATCTAAACAGGGAATTCTCAACAGAAGAATTCCAAAGGTCCAAGAAATATTTAATGAGATGTTCAACATCTTCAGCTATCAGCGAAATGCAAATCAAAATGATTCTGAGAATACATCTTACATCTGTCCTAATGTCCCAGATTAATAACACAAGCAGCAGCTCATACTGGAGAGGATATGAAGCCAAGTGAGCACTTCTCAATTGCTGGTGTAGTGTTGTAAAGAGGGGGCCCATTGTTTGTCCCAGCTGCCCAGCTATCTTACATCCAAAGTCACCACACAGAAACCGTATTAATTAAAATACTGCTTGGCTATTAGCTCTAACTTCTTATTGGCTAACTCTTACATATTAGTTTAACCCGTCTCCATTAATCTGTGCATCGCCACATGGCAGTGGCTTACTGGAGATTCTAACTGGCATCCATCTCAGGCAGAGGATCCATGGCTTCTCTCTGACTCTTCTTTCTTCCTCCCAGCATTCAGCTCTGTTTTCTCTGCCTACCTAGGTTCGGCGCTATCACTAGCCAAGGAAGTGCCTTTATTCATTAACCAATGAAAGCAACACACAAACAGAAGGAACTCCTACCCCAGTGTAATGAAAACTTAATCAGTCACTTTGGAAATCAGAGTGTGGTTTTGCAGAAAACTGTGAATCAGTCTACCATAAGACCCAGCTATACCAATCTTGGGCATATACCCAAAGGATTCTCAATCATACCACAAGAACACTTGGCCTACAAACTTTTTTTTTTTCTGAGACAGGGTTTCTCTGTGTAGCTTTGATGTCTGGAACTTGGTGTCTTGTAGACCAGGCTGGCCTCAGTTTCACAGAGATCCACCTGCCTCTGCCTTCCAAGTGCTGGGATTAAAGACACACACCACCACCTGGCAACAAACTTAATTCTTAATAAATTAGAAATTTCGAGATTTGTTATAGATCTTAATCTTTGAAGCTTGTTTAAATATTTCACCTTAAGCACTTTTCTAGTGACATTATTTACATCTGTTTAAACTACATGAATATTCAATAGTGTTTCTTGACAGTTGTAAGAAGTCTCAGTTGGATGTTCATGGCATCCCTTTGTATTAAGTCATCACTGTAGCAACGAACATCTGAACATCCTGTCAAAAGGAAACATCTCATCCCTTCTTTATGAAATTACATATACAACTCTGTTACAGTTTTAATTTAATGTATGCTTTCTAAACATCTGGAACACAGTTACTTTCTGCTGATTTAGCAACTTAGAGGTTTTCATCATTGTTAACTGAACTATTGACATCTTTGCCTTGTTGGTTCTGTTCATGCACCATGGTTCACAAAGCAAATATTGCCTTAATTATACAGGATGATTAAATACTTTCCTTTATGCATTTTTTGTGTGGTTATATTTTTTGTCTTAGTAAAAGCTAGTATGTTTTTTAACCTTAGTTTTAATGCTTTTATTTGAGGTCTACATATTTTTAGAACTAACATAGAATGTTTATGTTTTATATTGCATAGTACCTGAAAATCAATAGTCCTTATACTTTATACATTAATTTTATTTTAATTGTTATATGTATATCCATGTAGCCACAGTATTGAAATGTGTCTTTATATTAACAAATAAGCTTACCCTTTTACATGCAATGAAACAATGGTATTAGAGTTTTCAATAGAAACCTCACTTCTGTTTAGCAAATGTGATAGGATCCTGAGAAAGATTCATTTACTAAGTGAAAGCAGTTGTGATTCAAATGTCTAACATGTATTTCAAGAGGCTTTATAAGACTTGTTTCGAGAGGCTATGGTATTGATGTACCATTTAGGCTGAGCACTTCATGGACACTTATTCCCTGTAATTTTGATTAGTTCCAACTGTGTTAGTTTCTGCATTAACAACCAGCCACTGTATAAAAAATCCTTTTCATTTTACAAGCATAGATTGGTCAATTGTGTTCTCAAAAAGAATTGTGTTTCTTTAATTCTTGTGAAATATGGGGTAGTCTCTGATTCTTTCTTTGTATATCCCTTCACTTATTTATAATATAAAGATCCACAAGTACTTATCATTGAATTACATGAGTTATAGTGACAAGTCAGGGGTATGTTGTTCTTTTCTTAAATGCCCAGTCTCTTTCAGTGCATATGCTAAATCTATGTTAAAAACTTTTCATAATAAACTCCAGATTTGCTTCACTAAAATAAAAGGATCAGTGAATTAACTTTAATGTATTAAAGTTATTGCCCCTAAGGAGAAATTAAGCCAAAGAGGTTTTGAAGAATTTTTCTGAGAACGTTACCTTAGGTTAGGCAAGACTAAGGGCCAACCTCATCAAGCCTAGTTTCTATCCAGTTTTGGAGATCTGCATCCAAGCGCTCTGTGCTATTTTGGTAAACATTTAAAATATCATTCCCTGCGAGTAATAAGTGCGATTTCCTATTGCTTATTCAGCAACTTTCTTTCCTAGAATCCAGTTTTTACGTGAGAGCAGTAAATTTTAATTACGGGCTGGAGGAATTTGGCATTTTACTGTGCATATACTACAGGGTAAATCCACATTGTTTTGTTAGCTGGCATAAGGCTGAGAGGTGTGAGTTAATGCTAATATATAGTTGGTGGGTTAAACCTTGGCTTTGCAGTTTTCTTTGCAAATAGATAGCCTGCCCTGCTGCCATACATTAGATAAATTTTGTTCTAAACTTTACTTGAAATGTTAATTTCCAGTATTTAGATGTAAATATTTCCTCCTCTGTTGGAAATAAATGAAGTATTTAAAATAAGGCTTTCCTAAGTCATTTCGAAGAAAAGACTGAAGAGTAAAATCTCTGAAGCTTTGTAAAATAATGGTGTTCTGTCTTTAAGTGTGTGTGTGTGTGTGTGTATTTGGTGACGTAGACAATTATGTAAATAAAGACACCTTTAGACACTGGGATTCAATTTCAACTAGATTTTGTTTTTATATAAGATGAACTGCAAAATTTATTGATGTTCTTGTTTTCACTGATAGTGTTGGCCATGTTATAAAGCACATTAGAGTTCTGCTAGGTATTAGATGGACTATATGAATTATGTGGCTGAGGTTTTAGAATACTTTATTCTATTCTACCTACCCACTTGAAAGAAATTAGTTTTAAATTTTCTTTTTCTGCTTTGAAAATCAAGATTTATTTGCAAATTACTGCTTTTATTTAAAAACAACCAATTTGGCTAATTATTGTGTTATATATTATTATGTTGTGGTGGGATTGATTTACATCCTTTGTTAAAAATAGCTTGAGTAGGTCTATTTTAATTCAATATTAAAAAATCCCTGATAAATATTTTTACTGTAGGCAAAGGTACTTGAAATACACTATGGCCAATGAAACTGATGAAGTAATTATTTTTATTGATAAAGTAGTTATTTTTATTTTTCTCAAGTGACATTTCTACAGCTTCAAATAATAGCACATTCTTTTTCTCTAATGACATCACTGAAACAAGAGATTCTTAATAATAGACATGGTCTCCCTTGATATCAGTAAAGTGGTCATCCACGGAAATTTATTGTATGATTTTAGTTTTCTATTAAATATTTAAGGGGTTTTAAGAATAACCTCACTAAGCTGTCTAGGAAATTGACACAGGCACAACTAATGAGTTAGAAAGGACAAAATGGAAGAACACTCCAAGGACTTGGCTTCTGCTGGAGCCTCAAGAATCCATCACTGCTTGTGTGTCATGCATTTTATTGCCTGCAGGAAATCTGGAACCTCAGAGTGAAGGACTTTCTCTGACCCTGTAATCAGTGTGAACCATTCAGTTAGCAGGGGAATGAAGTGAAGTTTTCGATGTCACTACTTTCACTTTTATTTGCTCTTAATTATGATGCAAAATGTTCTGTCTTCAGTGAGTAAAAATACCCCCAATGAAATAGTTTCGGAGTGTTTTGTAGATTTTTTTTTAAATTGACAGTTATTTTATATCTGGTACTCTTGGTCTACTGAAGTGTAGGCCCTCTAAGTGACGGATCCATAGGCTAAAATTGTAGTACAGGTGCTCACAGAGCAAAATATCCTAGTTAGCATTCTGAAGGCTCATCTGCATAATGATGCTGATGTGAGGATGTAGAAGGATGCAGATAAGCATCCTAATTTCAGATAGTATTCGGGTTGAAAAGCAAGCCAGTTTCTGTCATCTTAAGATCCCAAGAAAGTGAAAAGATTTGGCTGAAATTAAGATGTAGATGTTTCTGGGTAATTTAAAATAAAGAATATCAGTTTACAATTTCTTATTCCAAAATGTATATTTCCAAGGCTAATAATATTAAACTACTACAAGCAATGCAGTGGTTTCTGAGAACTCAAATCACCTGCCACATTCTAAGCAATATAAACTAATTTCATATTCTATCTCATGCTCAACTTACAGGATAGGGTTCAGATGAGCTTATAAACACATATACAGTTATTACAATTAGTATTATAGAGTAACCTCCATTCCCATCTTTATGATTAGAGTGCTAATAATCTTATTCATTATTATGAAACAATATTCAAGTAAAGCAAGCATTAAAACTGCTCTCATTTGAATTCTTTTAAATTTTCCTATTTTGTTTTGTAGCAGCTCTTGGGAATATCTTTATTTTCTTTACTCATAATTCATGTTAGGTGATGCATCCAAATCGCTCTTGTATATCACATATTCATATTGTTAAATATATTTGAATTTGGAAGCTTCAGAATTTGCATCTGTATCTCATTAATCAACTTTCATCTTTTCAGGTGTTAATGATGTAATTACAGCCAGGTGCACAGTCTGGCTTCATGGACTCCCATTAGTTCTGCAGCACATTATCACCTTTACTATTTGGCTCTAATTGCATTTTCTTGACTACCTAGAATTCTATAGGACTTCTTATTGCATTAGTATTATTATATACACTGTAAATTGCTGAAACATCGTAGGTTGGTTAAAAGAAAATGTTGGAGTAGTGTATCTCCCTGGAAAAAGGACAACACAATTTTTTCTGTATTTCTCACTTTATGACCCTCATTTCTGACTTTACTCAAATGAAAAATAATATTGTTACTTATTTACAGCTTTTATGCGATTTAATTGAGGTACCTTGTGTTTTTTTAAGGTAATAGTTACTAATTTCTGAAATGTATACATGTATATATATGTATATGTATACTTCAGATATAGAATATCAAATAGATTCTTACTACTAACTGACCTGGAATGTGTTATGTAGACCAGGCTGTCCTTGGACCTTCATAGATCTGTCTATTTCTGCCTCACAAGAGCTGGGGTCAAAGGTAAACACTACTCCAAAAGGCCTAAGAGAAAGAAATCCTTGCAGATTTTCTCATCCATAGACACTTTTCTTTGATCCTGCTTGTCTTTATCTCCAACATTAATTAACCAATTCTCTGAGTAGAATATATCCATCTAGTCATACATCTATCTTTTTATCCAATCATTTCTTCATCCATTCACTCATCTACTTTTTTAAGAGAAATTTTCAACACATATTGCCTTATTTTGATACCTATCTATTCCTTTATTTATGTATGGAAGGATATTAATGGTTGCTAGAAAACATATGCCATTTCTAAGTAATATGCAGTGCACATTTGTCATACAAAGTTCTTGCAATTACATCCTTGCTCAATGTAATAATATCTTCTGAGTCTTACTTTTAATCATGATATTGAAATAATGTCAATCTTCATTATTGCTTTTTCAATCATCAGTATGTCAATCATTTTTCTTTTCCTTGGAGTATGCCTTGGGAAATTGAAGTGAAGTCACTGTTTTGTGTGGTGTTTCTGACAATTTGATATTAAATGGCTGTGTTCTGTGAATAAAAATGAAACAAAGGAATTCACCAAATTAGAATATTTGTTTGATTTATTCATTTGCATTTAAACTTTTTCTTTCAATTTCTTTCCTTTGTTTATAGGGCCAGTGAATTAGGCTCTATACTGCTGTACTTCATAACCATGTTATGTCTTTCATCATCCCATATTGACTAAAAATTCTTTTCTAAAGGAAAAAAATCTATATATTCTAAAATTTACTCATTAAGTCAAAGTAGTAGTTTTAATCATAAGTGTAACCATAATTTTACATTAAAGCATTTAAATGAACTATAGTTATTATCATCATTCTATATGTTTTTTCTTAAATATTTAGTAGCAATATTAAACAAGGTAGAATATTTCTCTACCTTTTTTGTGGCATGTTTTTGATTGTGAGTGTCTCTGCATGCTGTTGTCTGAAATTGACAGTTTGGAGGAGCAGTGTTGCTCTATGTCTCTCCCTCTGCTGAGACTTCCCTGAACTTTTCCTTATCTTTAGATTGAGGTTATGGGTTTGATATAAAGTTAAAACAGGACTTTATCACACTTAATCGAGATTATACTATCAAAATGATTTATCACCTTAGATGTTGACCTTGATTTGTAGCTGAGGCAGTGTCTGTCAGGTTTTTGCACTGTGAAGCTTTTTTCCCCCTCGACACACTGTACTCTTTGAAAGGACCACAGGTCATATGATATATTTGTGAGATGTCTGGCGTTACAATCAACTTCCTCAATGGTGGACTAGCTGCATAAATAATTTTGAATTCTGCTTGAAAAAAAAATCTCTTCCTCATAGTTAATGCAATTATTTATTCATCACTTGTTTATGTATAGATGACCTCAGAGTTTGGTTTGATTTATTTGTTTGTTTGCTTGTTTATTAATTTTTGTTTTCATGTCAGTCTTGTCCAATGAGAACACTTTCTCTTGACACTTTGTCCCATGGGTTCCCTTATTTTATGATGCTATAAGATACATCAGACTAAAGTTAAGTATTTTCTGTCCAGTCTCACAATTAGCTACTACTCCAAGGAGCCCTGATTCTTCTTACTTAATGATCTACTGATGTGGGATTCCCCTCTGTCTGCTGTGAATACCATTGGTTAATAAAGAAACTATCTTAGGCCTGCACAGGGCAGAATATAGGTAGGCAGGGAAAACTAAACTGAATGCTGGGAGAAAGAAGGCAGAGTTTAGAGAAGCCACATAGTCCCACAGATGCTGTAACTTTACCAGGTAAACCACAGCCTCATTGCAATATACAGATTAATAGAAATGGGTTAAATTAAGATGAAAAAGTTAGCCAATAAGAAACTAGAGCTAATGGGTCAAACACTGATTAAATTAGTACAGTTTCTGTGTGGTTATTTCGGGGCTGAGCAGCAGGAAACAAACAAGGGTCCTCCAACTACAATCTACAATTATTATTTATGAGTTTATGAATCCATACTATATTTGATAAATGTAATGATAAGGTTTATTGTACTTGTTCTAATCTGGTTTAACCAAGATATTTTGGCAGATATCATTGCCAAGGCTGGTTTATCACTCAACTGATCCTCCTACCTCAACCTTTTGAATAACTGAGACCATGAATTTATTCAACTGTTACCAGGTTCATTATTATTTTGACGGTGGGTGTTTCTGTCAATCTAGACTATACAAATCCTTCCAGGAATATAGAACAAAATCTCACAGTCGTATTAAAATTATCCTGGCAGAAATGAAAATACTCTAAAGGGATACTTGTAGCTCTCGCTTTGGCTATCAGACTATAATCCCATACATCCAAAAGAACCTGAAATTTCACCAAGAATGGTACACTAGGACAAAAAAAAAGGCTGGAATGGAGAAAAAAAACTTTGGTGGCAGCCAGATGAGAAGTTAGTCACTTATAAAGCAATTGCACACTATTCTGACACCTCAGCTCAGGAGATACTGGAAGCTAGACAATGTTGATGAATGGGAGTCCTTATCAGAGTGCTTATATATTCATACCTTTCACTTCCTGTTTAAACCTAAACCTCTTGTTAGACCTTAGAGGTGGGTTTAAGGCATTAATGGATGCGTTATTTTCCTCTTCCCAGTGTGGTGGTATTGCATACATTTCCTTTTTCTGATTTAATTGCTTGCCTAATTGTCTGCTGAGGGTGTGTGGCTCAGCCTGGCTTGTTGGGGACACTAGGGCCCCAGCTCTGATGTAACAACTGCAGTAACAGCATAACATGCTTTCTGAAAGTATGTTGCTTTAGCATTCAAAGGAGAACATGATTTTTTTTCTTCAAGATTTAATGGCACGACGTCTGAGAATATAAGAAAATAAGCACCTTGGTATAGTAATAAAGACAGGAGGATTCAAGGTTTCTGCATGGTAAAAAAAGCCTTGTAGAAAGGAATGGAGAGAAGAATTGGACTGTTCATAGAATTAACATGCCAGATCATACTAGTGAATAACCCATAATTTTCAGTTACGGAATGATGTAGGTGGGTCTTCTATCTATCTGTTGCTTTCATTGGTTAATTAATAAAGAAAACTGCTTGGCCTGATAGGGCAGAATTTAGATAGGCAGAGTAGGCCGAACAGAATGCTGGGAGGAAGAAGGCAGTGAGGCAGATGCTATAGCTCTCCTCTCCATGACGGACGCAGGTTAAGATCCTTCCTGGTAAGCCAGCACCTCGTGGTGCTACACAGATTAATAGAAATGTGTTAACCAAGATGTGAGAATTAGCCAGTACGAGGCTAGAGCTAATGAGCCAAGCAATGTTTAAAAGAATACAATCTGTGTGTTGTTATTTCAGGTATAAAGCTAGCCGTGTGGGAGCCGGGTGGGAACGCAGCCTGCTGCTCCTCACAAAAGTGGAAAGAGATATTGTGTAATGATTAAATTCTCAGAAAACAAGTCTGTTATGCTAAAGAATGCTTACATCTACTTATTCTTCTTAAAGTGTTTTAGAAATAGTTCCCATTAACTTTGCTTATTAAAGAAAAATTTACACCCTCTATCAATTTTATAAACACAAATCTATCCAATAGAAAGCAAAAACTATAACATTTAGAATATGTAGCTATAGAACCAAGTAATTTTGGAATTGTGATGTGTTTAGAGATTTTTATGCATGCATACATTCAAACATACACACATACATTGGATACTACCAATATCTAAATTAGTATTAAGTTTAAGGGAATGTTTCTGACCCTCTCTATCTAATAGAAAATGCAAAATTTAAGGTTTTTGCTTTACTCCTATATAATATTACATAATATATATAAGATATACATTTATATATAATATACATTATATATATATACACATACATAATTTAAAATTTTAGAAACATCAATAATCTGGTTTAAAATATCAGATATGATATTCTATGCCTGAATAGCATTATGGACTTAAATGTTTAACTAATATATACTGTTTCATAAATTACATCTATCATAACAATTGGCAATACTACCAATATCCAAATTAATACTCAATTTAAGGGAACATTTCCAACCCTCTCTATATAATAGAAAATGCAAAATTGAAGGGTTTTTCTGCTTTACTCCTATGTCGAGAATCAAACCCAGGACTTTACTATTTAGTTAAGTGTTCTATCAATGTACTATATGAACATACACAAAAATGTTTGTACAATGTAAGTAGGTGTAGATTATTTTCTGAATGAATGGATATTTTCTTCCATTTACAAATCTTGAATTGTGGCAAGGTGTCTAAATAACTGCAGCCTTGATCGCAGAGGGTTAAATAATTGAATGCACTCAGAGGACTCCACTGAGTATACTAGTGTACGGTGTCAATAAAAATGAATGATACAGTAAAGAAGGAGAAAGAAAACAAAGGGAGGTATCAGGGGATCTAGAAACTTCCAGGTGCGGTTCCCTCGGTTCCTCAATTGGTCATATGGGAGGTACTTTGTTTTTGAATTGCAAAGCATGAAAATATGGCTAGGAATCTCAGTTTAAAGATAGCTTAGGCAAAAGTTTCCATCTGGGTTTTTCCATATCACCAGTATAGCTTTACTAGGATGTGTAGTAGGTTTAACTGGGTATAAGTCTTGTTTTTGGTGATCTCTAAACAATACAACAAGTTAGGCGCCACAACAGGGAATATCCAATGATATGCAGAACACTGTAATTCGCTAGCTAGCACAACAATCCCTTTGGAGGGAAGCAAAGGCAGTCCCAAACCAATTGTGCAGGCTCTCTGCTGTGCGCAATGGTTGGCAACTGGCCCTGCTGTCACTGTCTACAGGCCATGTCTCATCTCAAGGAACACTTTAGTTTGCCTTGTTCTGAGTTTTTGCCTTGACTTCACTAATGAAAGTAAATGGACATTGTCACTCTGTTATTAGAGAGGGCCCCTAGCTTCCACATTGGCTCTCTTAGTCTGAGCTTCTATAGAAATGTCATGCCTAACTAACTTCTTACAAATAGTTGTCCTATCCCTCAGTTCTTGGCTCTCAATAGAAGATTTGTATTACCAACCCTAGGACTCAGGGTACTTCATCAAAGAGGAAGCAGGAAAATTTAAAGCCAGAGGCTGGGAGTACTGCTGGGGCACAGTGACTTTTGGGTGCCGCATGGCTGTGTGACTTTTCTACATCTGCAGCTACCTGTATAAAGCCTGAAGCACATGGGAGCTGTGTGTATTTCTTCATGCACAGGGCAGGTGATCATCAGCCACACCCTTCTCTGAAGGACTATGGCCAGTTAAGAAGTACTGAGGGAGAAGGTGGTACAGTCGCTTATAGGTTGAGCATGTTCCATTATATAAGCCGTGATCCATGCTCATGCAAGCCACACAGTTAAAATTAAAATTGGGAAAGAAACCGTAAAACTCGGAGTGGGCTTTCTCAGATGAAGCAGGGTCCCAGCAGGAGAGAGATTGGGTTATAAGATGATGAAGGGAGAAAATGGCCCAAATTTAGTATATATGTTACATAAAAATATGGAATCGTCAAATTATTTTATTTTATTGTTTTCAAGACAGAGTTTCACCATGCATATAGTTCCGGCTGTCCAGGAACTCACTACGCAGATCAGGCTAGTCTCAAACTCACAAAGCTCTTTCTGCCTCAGCCTCCTAAGAGTTTTTGTTAAAGGCTTATATAAGCGGCTGTCATCAAATGATTTCAAAAAAGAAAAAAAAAATGAAAGAGGTACCCCAGAATGCTAGGGGCCCAACAAATAATGAGACCATGTGGAGGAAATCCCCACAAACCTGTGCTGGCTGCCAACATCATAACCCTAGACAAAAGAAGGTTCTTTGAATGCCTGAACTACTGACCAGGAACAGGATTCTGCTCAATCTTCATTCCACCTAAGTGAGATACAGAATATTCACACACAGTTCTCCTCATTTATAAATGATGTGGGAGTGTCATATCAATCTGTTGATTTCATTGGCTGAGCAATAAAAGACACTGCTTGGCTGGCCCTGATAGGTTAGAACATAGATGGGAGGAGGAAACAGAATAGAATTCTGGGCGGAAGAGGAAGTGAGGTCAGACTCTGCTCTGCTCCCGAAGAGACGCCATGCTCAGCTCTCCCGGGTAGACGCGATAGCTCTGCTCTCTGAGGCACACGCGATGAAGATGGACATAGGCTAGAATCTTCCCGGTAAGCGCACCTTGGGGTGCTTACACACATTATTAGAAATGGGCTAGTCCAGGTGCGAGAATTAGCCTGTAAGGGCTAGAGTTCATGGGCCAAGCAGTTCTTAAATGAATACAGTTTGTGTGTTGTTATTTCGGGCATGAGCTAGCCAAGCGGCTGGGGTGTTGGGGACGCAGCGCCGCCGCTCCTATTTCAACATATACACTCTACTTATCATTGACTTTGTCCATACTTAGTTACTCATAGAAACATAGAAGCTTCTTCAGAAAACACACATATGTGATTGTTGGAATTAAAAAATGTTTAGAAAATCAAGAGTATCCTGAGACACAAATAGTAGTGGTTTGAATTGGGAAGACAATTTTTTAACTATCTGTTTTAGCTTAAACCTATCATTTCAAACATTCTTTCTCCCTGTTTTTTTTTTTTTTTTCCATCCCTGGGTCACCCACACTCACATACCAAACCAGGTGCAGAGTCCTCTCTCTCTCAAGATTTCTGTAGGGGGCAGAGTGGGGTCAGCTCTTCAGCTCTCATGCCCTCAGGGCTGGCTCACCTGCCCACCACCAACAGAGTAGTTCTGGTGTGCTGCTCATATGGGGTACAGGGCCTGCTCTCCTGTGTGCCTCAGCTGGTTGCTTCCTTCATTTTTTTATTTTTTTTTATTGATTTTTATTGAGCTCTACATTTTTCTCTGCTTCCCTTCCTTCCTCTCCTTTCCCGTTCAACCTTCTCCCTGGTTTATATAATACTTTATAAACTACTCTTCTTACAAGTTGTTAGCACAACTTTTCTGTCTTTCACATCCTTTGTTTCTGTACAGTATATCCTAATTGCTAATGAATTCTTAGTATATTTTCTTTTTCAAAATTAATATCATTATCAATTAATTATACAAAATAATGAGTTGCATAATGATATTTTTTGTGTGTACATAATGTACTTTGAGGACATTAACTTCCTTTTCTCCTCTCTTATACCTTACTCCCCCCCCCCCGCATGGTCTAGTTCTTCTTTCCAAGGAATAGCCCCTATTCTTCTTCCATTTATTCTCAAAAATTACATATATTGTGCTAAAGGGATAGCTCTTTGTATATAAAATGTAGCTGTTGCCAAGCCTGACAGCCTGGGTTAGATGTGTGGGATATACACAGTGGAAGGAGAGAACCACTCATGCATGTTGTACTCTGACTTCCAATCATGGACATTCGTACACAGACAAATTAAATACTAAGTGTAATAGAAACATATACTATATACAACATTTTAAATCATTAATTAGCAAGTTTCTTAATAAGCAAATGATTACTATAAGCTGTTCTATGTACATATTTGTAAACACAGAAGTTCTAAATCAAATTGCAACAGGAGTAAATGTAATCAAGCTTACCATCACTTTTGGACTATTCAGGTACTTTCCCATCATGGTGGATCCAACAACACCAGGAGTACTGCAGACAGGTAGTCCTTCCAAACTATCCTGTATTGAACACATAGAAATAAATATTTGTTTCTTGCATTGATAGTGTAGTGTCGTGATGTTTAATTTATATGATAACTTCATGGGGTCAAGGAATATACTGATATCTGATACAACATTATTTCTGGATTGCGAGGGTCATTATAGGAGAGCTTGGCAGGCTATCCTTCTGGCAGCAGGCTTATCTCAATTGTGTATAGACCTAGGAGAACAGTGGGGTGCAGGACATCTCTAGTCTTCTGCGTGAATTGAGACATTGCCCTTTTTTGTCCCCCACTGAAACTTGTAACAGCCACTTCTAATTTCCACATCTTTGAACTGAACAAGAATTACCCCAATAACAGACAATTTTTTTTTTTTATCCTGCCAGCTTCCATAGCTGAAATAAGCATCTAGAAGCTGCCTGTGCTTTAAATCATTGTCGCTTCCTTGACCTAGAAGACCACTAAAGTGTGGTAAAAGCCTGGCATCTCTGTTCCAGTCCGTACCCACTACTTTGGGCCACCAGTTTTCTTCTGCAGTGCAACATGTTAATCACCCAAAAGCTGCCTGTCTATCCAATCTCATGCTTCTCTAGAATGCTGTCCCCTTTTCTTTTGAGTCATCTTGCACTCGGAAAAGGGAAAAATCATTCAGAACAGGACCCCACCTTTTGAGCTATACCATGTGTCAGAAGCAACTATCTTATAGGAATCTGATTCTTTTGGTGATGACAATGATTAGCACATTAATAATTTATCTCAACCCCTTGCATGGTCTGGCCAGAGACAAAGAACAAGACCACACCTCAACTGGTTTGTAAAACTAGCCTTTATGAGGTCTGTCATTCTTGGCAAATTGTGTATACACACACACACACACACACA